>NW_027488365.1:27272727-27575757 GCF_051014445.1 Colletes latitarsis | reverse complement strand
TTGATGGCCAGATTCTGGGCTTTTACTGGTTTGGATCACGTAGTAATGTGGTACCACACTGAAACAGACGATTAAACCTGGTTTCGATCAATATCTTTGAGGATAACGCATGTTATGTCTGGGTTAGGTCTAGGATTTGCCCTCATCATGGTCATATTTTCGCATTTTTCACATACTTGTTGAACAGATCCCTGGCTATTTCTGGGGTGGATCACGTAATAATGTGGAACCACTCTGAAACAGTCCATTAAACCTGGTTTCGATCAATATTTTAGAGGATAACACAAGTTATGTCTGGGATAGGTTCGGGATTTGCCCTCGTCAGGCTCATACTTTCGCATTCTCCACATACTTGCTGACCAGATCCTGGGTTTTTTCTGGTTTGGAACACGTAATAATGTGGTACCACACTGAAAAAGTCCATTAAACCTGGATTCGATGAATATTTTAGAGAATGACTCATGTTAGATCTAGGTCAGGTCTGGGATTTGCTCTCATCAGTCTCGTACTTTCGCATATTTCTCATACTTGATGGCCAGATTCTGGGCTTTTTCTGGTTTGGATCACGTAGTAATGTGGTACCACCCTGAAACAGTCCATTAAACCTGGTTTCGATCAATATTTTAGAGGATAACGCATGTTATGTCTAGTTTAGGCCGGGGATTTGCCGTCATCAGACACATATTTTCGCGTTCTACACATACCTGTTAAACAGATCCTGGGTATTTTTCTGGTTTGGATCAGGTAGTAATGTGGTACCACACCGAAACAGTCGATTAAACCTGGTTTCGGTCAATATATTTGAGAATAACGTATGTTAGGTCTGGGATAGGACTGGGATTTGCCCTCATCAGGGTCATATTTTCGCATTTTTCACATACTTGTTGAACAGATCCCTGGCTATTTCTGGTTTGGATCACGTAATAATGTGGTACCACTCTGAAACAGTCCATTAAACCTGGTTTCGATCAATATTTTAGAGGATAAGGCATGTTAGGTCTGGGTTAGGTCTGGGATTTGCCCTCAGCAGGCTCATACTTTCGCATATTTCACATACTTGATGGCCAGATCATGGGCTTTCTCTGGATTGCATCACGTAGAAGTGTGGTACCACACTGGAACAGTCCATTAATCCTGGTTTCGATCAATATTTTAGAGGATAACGCAAGTTAGGTCTAGGTTAGGCCTGGGATTTTCCCTCAGACACATACTTTCGCATTCTCCACATACTTGTTGAACAGATACTGGGTTTTTTCTGGTTTGGATCACGTAGTAATGTGGTACCACACCGAAAAAGTCCATTAAACCTGGTTTCGATGAATATTTTAGAGAATAACTCATGTTAGGTCTAGGTTAGGTCTGGGATTTGCTCTCATCAGGCTCGTACTTTCGCATATTTCTCATACTTGTTGAACAGATCCCTGGCTATTTCTGGTTTGGATCACGTAGTAATGTGGTACCACACTGAAACAGTCAATTAAACCTGGTTTCGATCAATATTTTAGAGGATAACGTATGTTATGTCTGGGTTAGGTCTAGGATTTGTCCTCAGCAGGCTCATACTTTCGCATACTTCTCATACTTGACGGCCAGATCCTGGGCTTTTTCTGGATTGGATCACGTAGTAATGTGGTACCACACTGAAACAGTCCTTTAAACCTGGTTTCGATCAATATTTTAGAGGATATCGCAAGTTAGGTCTAGGTTAGGCCTGGGATTTTCCCTCATCAGACACATACTTTCGCATTCTTCACATACTTGATGAACAGATCCTGGGTTTTTTCTGATTTGGATCACGTAGGAATGACTCATGTTAGATCTAGGTCAGGTCTGGGATTTGCTCTCATCAGTCTCGTACTTTCGCATATTTCTCATACTCGATGGCCAGATTCTGGGCTTTTTCTGGTTTGGATCCCGTAGTAATGTGGTACCACACTGAAACAGTCCATTAAACCTGGTATCGATCAATATTTTAGAGGATAACGCCAGTTATGTCTGGGACAGGTTCCGGATTTGCCCTCGTCAGGCTCATACTTTCGCATTCTCCACATACTTGTTGACCAGATCCTGGGTTTTTTCTGGTTTGGATCACGTAGTAATGTGGTTCCACACCGAAAAAGTCCACTAAACCTGGTTTCGATGAATATATTGGAGAATAACTCATGTTAGGTCTAGGTTAGGTCTGGGATTTGCTCTCATCAGGCTCGTACTTTCGCATATTTCTCATACTTGTTGAACAGATCCCTGGCTATTTCTGGTTTGGATTACGTAGTAATGTGGTACCACACTGAAACAGTCAATTAAACCTGGTTTCGATCAATATTTTAGAGGATAACGCATGTTATGTCTAGGTTGGGCTTGGGATTTGCCCTCATCAGACACATATTTTCGCGTTCTACACATACCTGTTAAACAGATCCTGGGTATTTTTCTGGTTTGGATCAGGTGCTAATGTGGTACCACACTGAAACAGTCTATTAAACCAGGTTTCGATCAATATCTTTGAGGATAACGCATGTTAGGTCTTGGTTAGGCCTGGGATTTTCCCTCATCAGACACATACTTTCGCATTCTCCACATACTTGTTGAACGGATCCTGGGTTTTTTCTGGTTTGGATCACGTAGTAGTGCGGTACCACACTGAAACAGTAAATTAAACTTGGTTTCGATCAATATTTTAGAGGATAACGCAAGTTAGGTCTGTGTTAGGTCTAGGATTTGCTCTCATCGGGCTCGTACTTTCGTATATTTCTCATACTTGTTGTCCAGATCCTTGGATTTTTCTGGATTGGATCACGTAGTAATGTGGTACCACACTGAAATAGTCGATTAATCCCGGTCTCGATCAATATTTTACAGGATAACGCAATTTAGGTCCGGGATAGGTGTGGGATCTGCCCTCATCAGGCTCATACCTTCGCATTTCTCACATACTTGTTGGCCAGATCCAGGGCTTTCACTGGTCTGGATCACGTAGTAATGTGGTACCACACTGAAACAGACGATTAAACCTGGTTTCGATCAATATCTTTGAGGATAACGCATGTTATGTCTGGGTTAGGTCTAGGATTTGCCCTCATCATGGTCATATTTTCGCATTTTTCACATACTTGTTGAACAGATCCCTGGCTATTTCTGGGGTGGATCACGTAATAATGTGGAACCACTCTGAAACAGTCCATTAAACCTTGTTACGATCAATATTTTAGAGGATAAGGCATGTTAGGTCTGGGTTAGGCCTGGGATTTGTCCTCAGCAGGCTCATACTTTCGCATACTTCTCATACTTGATGGCCAGATCCTGGGCTTTTTCTGGATTGGATCACGTAGTAATGTGGTACCACACAGAAACAGTCCTTTAAACCTGGTTTCGATCAATATTTTAGAGGATATCGCAAATTAGGTCTAGGTTAGGCCTGGGATTTTCCCTCATCAGACACATACTTTCGCATTCTCCACATACTTGTTGAACGGATCCTGGGTTTTTTCTGGTTTGGAACACGTAATAATGTGGTACCACACTGAAAAAGTCCATTAAACCTGGATTCGATGAATATTTTAGAGAATGACTCATGTTAGATCTAGGTCAGGTCTGGGATTTGCTCTCATCAGTCTCGTACTTTCGCATATTTCTCATACTTGATGGCCAGATTCTGGGCTTTTACTGGTTTGGATCACGTAGTAATGTGGTACCACACTGAAACAGACGATTAAACCTGGTTTCGATCAATATCTTTGAGGATAACGCATGTTATGTCTGGGTTAGGTCTAGGATTTGCCCTCATCATGGTCATATTTTCGCATTTTTCACATACTTGTTGAACAGATCCCTGGCTATTTCTGGGGTGGATCACGTAATAATGTGGAACCACTCTGAAACAGTCCATTATACCTGGTTTCGATCAATATTTTAGAGGATAACACAAGTTATGTCTGGGATAGGTTCGGGATTTGCCCTCGTCAGGCTCATACTTTCGCATTCTCCACATACTTGCTGACCAGATCCTGGGTTTTTTCTGGTTTGGAACACGTAATAATGTGGTACCACACTGAAAAAGTCCATTAAACCTGGATTCGATGAATATTTTAGAGAATGACTCATGTTAGATCTAGGTCAGGTCTGGGATTTGCTCTCATCAGTCTCGTACTTTCGCATATTTCTCATACTTGATGGCCAGATTCTGGGCTTTTTCAGGTTTGGATCCCGTAGTAATGTGGTACCACACTGAAACAGTACATTAAACCTGGTTTCGATCAATATTTTAGAGGATAACGCCAGTTATGTCTGGGATAGGTTCGGGATTTGCCCTCGTCAGGCTCATACTTTCGCATTCTCCACATACTTGTTGACGAGACGCTGGGTTTTTTCTGGTTTGGATCACGTAGTAATGTGGTACCACCCTGAAACAGTCCATTAAACCTGGTTTCGATCAATATTTTAGAGGATAACGCATGTTATGTCTAGTTTAGGCCGGGGATTTGCCGTCATCAGACACATATTTTCGCGTTCTACACATACCTGTTAAACAGATCCTGGGTATTTTTCTGGTTTGGATCAGGTAGTAATGTGGTACCACACCGAAACAGTCGATTAAACCTGGTTTCGGTCAATATATTTGAGAATAACGTATGTTAGGTCTGGGATAGGACTGGGATTTGCCCTCATCAGGGTCATATTTTCGCATTTTTCACATACTTGTTGAACAGATCCCTGGCTATTTCTGGTTTGGATCACGTAATAATGTGGTACCACTCTGAAACAGTCCATTAAACCTGGTTTCGATCAATATTTTAGAGGATAAGGCATGTTAGGTCTGGGTTAGGTCTGGGATATGCCCTCAGCAGGCTCATACTTTCGCATATTTCACATACTTGATGGCCAGATCATGGGCTTTCTCTGGATTGCATCACGTAGAAGTGTGGTACCACACTGGAACAGTCCATTAATCCTGGTTTCGATCAATATTTTTGAGGATATCGCAAGTTAGGTCTAGGTTAGGCCTGGGATTTTCCCTCATCAGACACATACTTTCGCATTCTTCACATACTTGATGAACAGATCCTGGGTTTTTTCTGATTTGGATCACGTAGGAATGACTCATGTTAGATCTAGGTCAGGTCTGGGATTTGCTCTCATCAGTCTCGTACTTTCGCATATTTCTCATACTCGATGGCCAGATTCTGGGCTTTTTCTGGTTTGGATCCCGTAGTAATGTGGTACCACACTGAAACAGTCCATTAAACCTGGTATCGATCAATATTTTAGAGGATAACGCCAGTTATGTCTGGGACAGGTTCCGGATTTGCCCTCGTCAGGCTCATACTTTCGCATTCTCCACATACTTGTTGACCAGATCCTGGGTTTTTTCTGGTTTGGATCACGTAGTAATGTGGTTCCACACCGAAAAAGTCCACTAAACCTGGTTTCGATGAATATATTGGAGAATAACTCATGTTAGGTCTAGGTTAGGTCTGGGATTTGCTCTCATCAGGCTCGTACTTTCGCATATTTCTCATACTTGTTGAACAGATCCCTGGCTATTTCTGGTTTGGATTACGTAGTAATGTGGTACCACACTGAAACAGTCAATTAAACCTGGTTTCGATCAATATTTTAGAGGATAACGCATGTTATGTCTAGGTTGGGCTTGGGATTTGCCCTCATCAGACACATATTTTCGCGTTCTACACATACCTGTTAAACAGATCCTGGGTATTTTTCTGGTTTGGATCAGGTGCTAATGTGGTACCACACTTAAACAGTCTATTAAACCAGGTTTCGATCAATATCTTTGAGGATAACGCATGTTAGGTCTTGGTTAGGCCTGGGATTTTCCCTCATCAGACACATACTTTCGCATTCTCCACATACTTGTTGAACGGATCCTGGGTTTTTTCTGGTTTGGATCACGTAGTAGTGCGGTACCACACTGAAACAGTAAATTAAACTTGGTTTCGATCAATATTTTAGAGGATAACGCAAGTTAGGTCTGTGTTAGGTCTAGGATTTGCTCTCATCGGGCTCGTACTTTCGCATATTTCTCATACTTGATGGCCAGATCCTGGGCTTTTTCTGGATTGGATCACGTAGTAATGTGGTACCACACTGAAACAGTCCTTTAAACCTGGTTTCGATCAATATTTTAGAGGATATCACAAGTTAGGTCTAGGTTAGGCCTGGGATTTTCCCTCATCAGACACATACTTTCACATTCTTCACATACTTGATGAACAGATCCTGGGTTTTTTCTGATTTGGATCACGTAGTAATGTGGTACCACACTGAAACAGTCCATTAAACCCGGTTTCGATCAATATTTTAGAGGATAACGCATGTTATGTCTCGGATAGGTCTGGGATTTGCCCTCGTCAGGCTCATACTTTCGCATTCTCCACATACTTGTTGACGAGACCCTGGGTTTTTTCTGGTTTGGATCACGTAGTAATGTGGTACCACCCTGAAACAGTCCATTAAACCTGGTTTCGATCAATATTTTAGAGGATAACGCATATAATGTCTAGTTTAGGCCGGGGATTTGCCGTCATCAGACACATATTTTCGCGTTCCACACATACCTGTTAAACATATCCTGGGTATTTTTCTGGTTTGGATCAGGTAGTAATGTGGTACCACACCGAAACAGTCGATTAAACCTGGTTTCGGTCAATATATTTGAGGATAACGCATGTTAGGTCTGGCATAGGACTGGGATTTGCCCTCATCAGGGTCATATTTTGGCATTTTTCACATACTTGTTGAACAGATCCCTGGCTATTTCTGGTTTGGATCACGTAATAATGTGGTACCACTCTGAAACAGTCCATTAAACCTGGTTTCGATCAATATTTTAGAGGATAAGGCATGTTAGGTCTTGGTTAGGTCTAGGATTTGGCCTCAGCAGGCCCATACTTTCGCATATTTCTCGTACTTGATGGCCAGATCCTGGGCTTTTTCTGGTTTGGATCACGTAGTAATGTGGTACCACACTGAAACAGTCCATTAAACCTGGTTTCGATCAATATTTTAGAGGATAACGCATGTTATGTCTAGTTTAGGCCGGAGATTTGCCCTCATCAGACACATATTTTCGCGTTCCACATACCTGTTAATCAGATCCTGGGTATTTTTCTGGTTTGGATCAGGTAGTAATGTTGTACCACACTGAAACATTCAATTAAATCTGGTCTTGATAAGTATTTTAGAGGATAACGCATGTTAGGTCTTGGTTAGGTCTAGGATTTGGCCTCAGCAGGCTCATACTTTCGCATATTTCTCATACTTGATGGCCAGATCCTGGGCTTTTTCTGGTTTGGATCACGTAGTAATGTGGTACCACACTGAAACAGTCCATTAAACCTGGTTTCGATCAATATTTTAGAGGATAACGCATGTTATGTCTGGGATAGGTCTGGGATTTGCCCTCGTCAGGCTCATACTTTCGCATTCTCCACATACTTGTTGACGAGATCCTGGGTTTTTTCTGGTTTGCATCTCGTAGTAATGTGGTACCACACTGAAACAGTCCATTAAACCTGGTTTCGATCAATATTTTAGAGGATAACGCAAGTTAGGTCTAGGTTAGGCCTGGGATTTTCCCTCATCAGACACATACTTTCGCATTCTTCACATACTTGTTGAACAGATCCTGGGTTTCTTCTGGTTTGGATCACGTAGTAATGCGGTACCACACTGAAACAGTCCATTAAACCTGGTTTAGATCAATATTTTAGAGGATAACGCATGTTATGTCTGGGATAGGTCTGGGATTTGCCCTCGTCAGGCTCATACTTTCGCATTCTCCACATACTTGTTGACGAGATCCTGGGTTTTTTCTGGTTTGGATCACGTAGTAATGTGGTACCACACTGAAACAGTCCATTAAACCTGGTTTCGATCAATATTTTTGAGGATAACGCATGTTAGGTCTGGGTTAGGTCTAGGATTTGCCCTCAGCAGGCTCGTACTTTCGCATTTCTCGCATACTTGTTGGCCAGATCCTGGGCTTTCTCTGGTTTGGATCACGTAGTAGTGTGGTTCCACACCGAAACAGTTAATTAAACCTGGTTGCGATTAATATTTTAAAGGATAACGCCGGTTATGTCTGGGTAAGGCCTGGTATTTGCCCTCATCTGGCTCGTACTTTCGCATTTTTCGCATACTTGAATGGCAAGATCCTGGGTTTTTCTATTGTTAGGATCACGTAGTAATGTGGTACCACACTGAGACAGTCAATAAAAGCTGGTTCCGATTAGTATTTTAGACGAAAACGCTGGTTATGTCTCGGTTAGGTATGGGATTTGCCCACATCTGGCCCGTACTTTCGCATTTTTCGCATACTTGAATGGCCAGATCCTGTGCTTTTCTATTGTTAGGATCACGTAGTAATGTGGTACCACACTGAAACAGTCAATAAAACCTGGTTGCGATTAAAATTTTAGAGTATAACGCAGGTTATGTCTCGGTTAGGTCTGGGATTTGCCCTCATCAGTCTCATATTTTCGCATTTTTCGCATTCTTGTTGGCCAGATCCTGGCCTTTTTCTGGCTCGGACCACGTAGCAATGTGGTACCACGCCGAAACAGTCAATTAAACCTGGTATCGATTAATATTTTAGAGGATAACGCCGGTTATGTCTCGGTTAGAGCTGGGATTTGCCCTCATCTGGCTCATACCTTCGCGTTTTTCGCATATTTGTTGGCCAGATGCTGGGTTTTTTCTGGTTTGGATCCCGTAGTGATGAGGTTCCACACAGAAACAGTCAATTAAACCTGGTTGCGATTAATATTTTAGAGGATAACGCCGGTTATGTCTCGGTTAGGTCTGGGATTTGCCCTCATCTGGCTCGTACCTTCGCATTTTTAGCATACTTGTTGGCCAGATCCTGGGCATTTCTGGTTTGGATCACGCAGTAATGTGCTACCACACTGAGACAGTCAATAAAAGTTGGTCCCGGTTAGTGTTTTAGAGGATAACGCTGGTTATGTCTGGGTTAGTTCTGGTATTTGCAATCATCTTGCTCATACTTTCGCATTTCTCGCATACTTGATGGCCAGATCCTGGGCTTTTTCTGGTTTGGATCACGTAGTAATGTGGTACCACACTGTGACAGTCAATAAAAGTTGGTCCCGATTAGTATTTTAGAGGATAACGCTGGTTATGTCTCGGTTAGGTCTGGGATTTCCCCTCATCTGGCTCGTACTTTCGCATTTTTCGCATACTTGTTGGCCAGATCCTGGGCTTTTTCTGGTTTGGCACACGTAATAATGTGGTACCAAACTGGAACAGTCAATAGAAGCTGGTTCCGATTAGTATTTTAGATGATAACGCATGTTATGTCTCGGTTAGGTCTGGGATTTGCCCTCATCTGGCCCGTACTTTCGCATTTTTCGTATTCTTGTTGGCCAGATCCTAGGCTTTTTGCAAGTCTTGGATCACGTGCGACGCTGAGCAGGACACGGCGGATCATACCCTGGAGGTATGCCCCGCGTGGGAGGGGGAGCGCCGTGTCCTGGTCGGCGTCGTCGGGCGGGATGTCTCGCTGCCGGGCGTGGTGCGCGCCATGCTCGGCAGCGAGGAGAAGTGGAGGGCCGTGGCCTCCTTCTGCGAGAACGTAATGTTGCAGAAGGAGGCCGCGGGGAGGGAGCGCGAGCTTCAGCGGCGTGCTGAAGCGCGCGCTCGTGCGGTGGCCCGAGGTCGTCGCCCGGTCGCGAGGCGTCGCGGGCGGCCGCCTCGGCGTGGCGGATGACCTAGGCTGGGAGGGGGGTCCTGAGGGGACCCTCCTCCCGCCAGGCGGCGCCGGGTCGGACCGGTTGGGGGTAGGAGTGCCTTCCCCTACCGGTCCGACGCAAGGGGAGGCACCCTCGGAGGTCTGGTGCGGCCATGAACGCCCGGCCGCCGAGGGATGGAAACGGGGTCGCGGGCGGTTGCGAGCTGGGCCTCGCAGCCGCCACTAAACGCGGCCCCGGGACGGATAGCGGCGGGATGGAGTGGCCCCGTCCCGCCGCTATGAGGCAGTGTGTCTACTGGGGGGACCGATTGTCCCCCCGGGGGATGGGCGCGAAAGCGCGGGCACGGGGAGGATACCGGAAGAATGCTTCGAACGATTCCCAGTATCCTCCCAAAGCGTGCCGAAGGGTCACCGTGGGGTTTTTAGTGGGTAGGTCCCGCGCCTGTCGTTGTACGGGCGCGGGGAATCCCACACACGCCTCCCACCTCTCCCCAAGGAGGTGGGAGGGAGTCTTTCGAAGATTTTCCCCACGACAAAAAAAAAAAAAAAAAAAAAAAAAAAAAAGTCTTGGATCACGTAGTAATGTGCTACCACACAGAAACAGTCAATAAAAGCTGGTTCCGATTAGTGTTTTAGAGGATAACACTGGTTATGTCTGGGTTAGTTCTGGTATTTGCAAACATCTGGCTCATACTTTCGCTTTTTTCGTATACTTGTTGGCGAGATGCTGGGTTTTTTCTGGTTTGGATCCCGTAATAATGACGTTCCACACCGAAACATTCAATTAAACCTGGTTGCGATTAATATTTTAGAGGATAACGCCGGTTATGTCTCGGTTATGTCTGGGATTTGCCCTCATCTGGCCCGTACTTTCGCATTTTTCGTATACTTGTTGGCCAGATCCTAGGCTTTTTGCTGTCTTGGATCACGTAGTAGTGTGGTACCACACTGAAACAGTCAATAAATGCTGGTTCCGATTAGTGTTTTAGAGGATAACGCTGGTTATGTCTGGGTTAGTTCTGGTATTTGCAATCATCTGGCTCGTACCTTCGCATTTTTCGCATATTTGTTGGCCAGATCCTGGGTTTTTTCTGGTTTGGATCCCGTAGTAATGAGGGTCCACACCGAAACAGTCAATTAAACCTGGTTGCGATTAATATTTTAGAGGATAACGCCGTTTATGTCTCGGTTAGGTCTGGGATTTGCCCTCATCTGGTTCGTACTTTCGCATTGTTCGCATACTTGTTGGCCAGATCCTGGGCTTTTTCTGGTTTGGATCAGGTAATAATGTGGTGCCACACTGAAACAGTCAATTAAACCTGGTACCGATTAGTGTTTTAGAGGATAACGCTGGTTATGTCTGGGTTAGTTCTGGTATTTGCAATCATCTGGCTCATACTTTCGCTTTTTTCGCATACTTGTTTGCCAGATCCTGGCCTTTTTTTGGCTAGGACCAAGTGGTAATGTGTGACCACACTGAAACAGTCAAATAAACTTGGTTGCGATTAAAATTTTAGAGGATAACGCAGGTTATGTCTCGGTTAGTTCTGGTATTTGCAATCATCTGGCTCATACTTTCGCGTTTCTCGCATACTTGTTGGCAAGATCCTGGGCTTTTTCTGGTTTGGATCAGGTAATAATGTGGTGCCACACTGAAACAGTCAATTAAACCTGGTTCCGATTAGTGTTTTAGAGGATAACGCTGGTTATGTCTGGGTTAGTTCTGGTATTTGCAATCATCTGGCTCATACTTTCGCTTTTTTCGCATACTTGTTTGCCAGATCCTGGCCTTTTTTTGGCTTGGACCAAGTAGTATTGTGGGACCACACTGAAACTGTCAATTAAACTTGGTTGCGATTAAAATTTTAGAGGATAACGCAGGTTATGTCTCGGTTAGTTCTGGTATTTGCAATCATCTGGCTCATACTTTCGCGTTTCTCGCATACTTGTTGGCAAGATCCTGGGCTTTTTCTGGTTTGTGTCACGTTCTAATGCGGTACCACACCGAAACAGTCAATTAAACCTGGTTGCGATTAATATTTTAGAGGATAACGCCGGTTATGTCTCGGTTCGGTCTGGGATATGCCCTCATCTGGCCCGTACTTTCGCATTTTTGCATACTTGTTGGCCAGATCCTAGGCTTCTTGCTGGTTTGGATCACGTAGTAATGTGGTACCACACTGAAACAGTCAATAAAAGCTGGTTCTGATTAGTGTTTTAGAGGATAACGCTGGGTATGTCTGGGTTAGGTCTGGGATTTGCTGTCATCTGGCTCATACTTTCGCGTTTTTCGCATATTTGTTAGCCAGATCCTGTGTTTTTTCTGGTTTAGATCACGTAGTAATGTGGTACCACACTGAGACAGTCAATAAAAGCTGGTTCCGATTAGTGTTTTAGAGGATAACGCTGGTTAAGTCTGGGTTAGTTCTGGTATTTGCAATCATCTGGCTCATACGTTCGCTTTTTCGCATACTTGTTGGCCAGATGCTGGGTTTTTTCTGGTTTGGATCCCGTAATAATGACGTTCCACACCGAAACAGTCAATTAAACCTGGTTGCGATTAATATTTTAGAGGATAACGCCGGTTATGTCTCGGTTATGTCTGGTATTTGCCCTCATCTGGCCCGTACTTTCGCATTTTTGCATACTTGTTGGCCAGATCCTAGGCTTCTTGCTGGTTTGGATCACGTAGTAATGTGGTACCACACTGAAACAGTCAATAAAAGCTGGTTCTGATTAGTGTTTTAGAGGATAACGCTGGGTATGTCTGGGTTAGGTCTGGGATTTGCTGTCATCTGGCTCATACTTTCGCGTTTTTCGCATATTTGTTAGCCAGATCCTGTGTTTTTTCTGGTTTAGATCACGTAGTAATGTGGTACCACACTGAGACAGTCAATAAAAGCTGGTTCCGATTAGTGTTTTAGAGGATAACGCTGGTTAAGTCTGGGTTAGTTCTGGTATTTGCAATCATCTGGCTCATACGTTCGCTTTTTCGCATACTTGTTGGCCAGATGCTGGGTTTTTTCTGGTTTGGATCCCGTAATAATGACGTTCCACACCGAAACAGTCAATTAAACCTGGTTGCGATTAATATTTTAGAGGATAACGCCGGTTATGTCTCGGTTCGGTCTGGGATATGCCCTCATCTGGCCCGTACTTTCGCATTTTTGCATACTTGTTGGCCAGATCCTAGGCTTCTTGCTGGTTTGGATCACATAGTAGTGTGATACCACACTGAAACAGCGGATTTAACATGGTTTTGATCAATATTTTACAGGATAAAACATGTTAGGTCTGAGTTGGTTCTAGGATTTGCCGTCATCAGGCTCATACTTTCGCATATTTCGCCTACTTGTTAGCGAGATCCTTTGCTTTTTCTGGTTTGGATCACATAGAAATGTGGTACCACACTGAAACAGACAATTAAACCTGGTTTCGATCAATATTTCACAGGATAACGCATGTTAGGTCTAGGTTAGGCCTTGGATTTGCCCTCATCAGACTCATACTTTCGCATGCTTCACATACTTGTTGAACAGATCCCGGGTTTTTTCTGGTTGGGATCACGTAGTACTGTGTTACCACACTGATACAGACCATTAAACCTGGTCTCGATCAATGTTTTAGAGGATAACGCGTGTTAGGTCTATGTTAGGTCTGGGATTTGCTCTCATTAGGCTCATACTTTCGCATATTTCTCATACTTGATGCCCAGATTCTGGGCTTTTTTGGTTTGGATCACGTAGTAATGTGGTACCACACTGAAACAGTCCATTAAAGCTGGTTTCGATCAATATTTTAGAGGATAACGCATGGTAGGTCTATGTTAGGTCTAAAATTTGCCCTCATCAGGCTCATACTTTCGCATTTTTCGCATACTCGTTGACCAGATCCTGGGCTTTTTCTGGTTTGGATCACGTAGTAATGTGGGACCACACTGAAACAGTCGATTAAACCTGGTCTCGATCAATATTTTAGAGGATAACGCATGTTACGTCTATGTTAGGTCTAGAATTTGCCCTCATCAGGCTCATACTTTCGCATTTTTCGCATACTTGTTTACCAGATCCTGGGCTTTTTCTGGTTTGGATCACGTGGTAATGTGGTACCACACTGAAACTGTCAATCAAACCTAGTCTGGGTCAACATTTCAAAGGATAACGCATGTTAGGTCTGGGTTAGGTCTGTGATTTGCCCTCATGAGGCTAATGCTTTCGCATATTTCTCATACTCGTTGACCAGATCCTGGCCTTTTTCTGGCTTGGACCACGTAGTAATTTGGTACCACACTGAAACAGTCAATTAAACCTGGTTCCGCAGATATTTTAGAGGATAACGCCGGTTATGTCTGGGTTAGGTCTGGTATTTGCCCTCATCTGGATCGTACTTTCGCATTTTTCGCATACTTGTTGGCCAGATCCTGGGCTTTATCTGGTTTGTTGCACGTAGTAATGCGGTACCACACCGAAGCAGTCAATTAAACCTGGTTGCGAATAATATTTTAGAGGATAACGCCGGTTATGTCTGGGTTAGGTCTGGTATTTGCCCGCATCTGGCTCGTACTTTCGCATTTTTCGCATACTTGTAAGCGAGATCCTGGGCTTTTGCTGGTTTGGATCACGTACTAATATGGTACTACACTGAAACAGTCAATAGAAGCTGGTTCCGAATAGTATTCTAGGGGATAACGCCGGTTATGTCTGGGTTAGGTCTGGGATTTGCCCTCATCTGGCTCGTACTTTCGCATTTTTCGCATACTTCTTGGCCAGAGGCTGGGTTTTTTTCTGGTTTGGATCCCGTAATAATGACGTTCCATACCGAAACAGTCAATTAAACCTGGTTTCGATTAATATTTTAGAGGATAACGCCGGTTATATCTCGGTTAGGCCTGGGATTTGCCCTCATCTGGCTCGTACCTTCGCATTTTTCGCATACTTGTTGGCCAGATCCTAGCCTTTTCCTGGTATGGATCACGTAGTAATGCGGTACCACACTGAAACAGTCAAAGAAGGCTGATTTCGATATATATTTTAGAGGATAACACCGGTTAGGTCTGGGTTACGTCTGGTATTTGCAATCATCTGCCACATACTTTCGCATTTTTGGCATACTTGTTTGCCACATCCTGGGTTCATTTCTGGCTCGGACCACGTAGTAATGTGGTACCACACCGAAACAGTCAATTAAACCTGGTTGCGATTAATATTTTAGAGGATAACGCTGGTTATATCTCGGTTAGGTCTGGGATTTGGCCTCATCTGGCTCGTACTTTCGCATTTCTCGCATACTTGTTGGCCAGACCCAGGGCTTTTTCTGGTTTGCATCCCGTCGTAATGTGGTTCCACACCGAAACAGTCAATTAAACCTGGTTTCGATTAATATTTTAGAGGATAACGCCGGTTATATCTCGGTTAGGTCTGGGATTTGCCCTCATCTGGCTCGTGCCTTCGCATTTTTCGCATACTTGTTGGCCAGATCCAGGGCTTTTTGTGGTTTGCATCCCGTCGTAATGTGGTTCCACGCCGAAACAGTCAATTAAACCTGGTTGCGATTAATATTTTACAGGATAACGCTGGTTATGTCTGGGTTAGGTATGGTATTTGCCCTGATCTTGTTCGTACTTCCGCATTTTTCGCATACTTGTTTGCCACATCCTGGGTTCATTTCTGGCTCGGACCACGTAGTAATGTGGTACCACACCGAAACAGTCAATTAAACCTGGTTGCGATTAATATTTTAGAGGATAACGCTGGTTATGTCTGGGTTAGGTATGGTATTTGCCCTCATCTGGCTCGTACTTCCGCATTTTTCGCATACCTGTTGGCCAGATCCTGGGGTTTTTCTGCTTTGGATCACGCAGTAATGTGGTACCGCACTGAAACAGTCAATGAAGGCTGGTTTCGATATATATTTTAGAGGATAACACCGGTTAGGTCTGGTTTACGTCTGGTATTTGCAACCATCTGCTACATACTTTCGCATTTTTCGCATACTTGTTGCCCAGATCCTGCGTTTTTTCTGGTGTGGATCACGTAGTAATGCGGTACCACTCCGAAACAGTCAATTAAACCTGGTTGCGATTAATATTTTAGAGGATAACGCTGGCTATGTCTCGGTTGTGTCTGTGATTTGCCCTCATCTGTCTCGTGCTTTCGTATTGTTCGCATACTTGTTGGCCAGATCCTGGCCTTTTTCAGGTTTGGAGCACGTAGTAATTTGGTACCACTCTGAAACAGTCAATTAAACCTGGTTCCGCTAATATTTTAGAGGATAACGCCGGTTATGTCTGGGTTAGGTCTGGTATTTGCCTTCATCGGGCTCGTACTTTCGCATTTTTCGCATACTTGTTGGCCAGATCCTGGCCCTTATTGTTTTGGATCATGTAGTAATGCCGTGCCACACCGAAACATTCAATTAAACCTGGTTGCGATTAATATCTTAGAGGAAAACGCTGATTATGTCTCGGTTAGGTCTGGTATTTGCCCTCATGTGGCTCGTACTTTCGCGATTTCGCATACTTGTTGGCCAGATCCTGGGCTTTTTCTGGTTTGGATCACGTAGTAATGCTATACCACACCGAAGCATTCAAATAAACCTGGTTGCGATTAATATTTTGGAGGATAACGCTGATTATGTCTCGGTTAGGTCTGGGATTTGCCCTCATCTGACTCGTACTTTCGTATTTTTCGCCTACTTGTTTGCAAGATCCTGGGCTTTTTCTGGTTTGGATCACGTAGTAATGCGGTACCACACCGTAACAGTCAATTAAACCTGGTTGCGATTAATATTTTGGAGGATAACGCCGGTTATGTCCCGGTTAGGTCTGGGATTTGCCCTCATCTGGCACGTGCCTTCGCATTTTTCGCATACTTGTTGGCCAGATCCTGGGCTTTTTCTGGTTTGGATCACGTAGTAATATGGTACCACACTGAAACAGTCAATAGAAGCTGGTTCCGAATAGTATTTTAGAGGATAACGCCGGTTATGTCTCGGTTAGGTCTGGGATTTGCCCTCATCTGGCTCGTACTTTCGCGATTTCGCATACTTGTTGGACAGATCCTGGGTTTTTTCTGGTTTGGATCCCGTCGTAATGTGGTTCCACACCGAAGCAGTCAATTAAACCTGGTTCCGATTAATATTTGAGAGGATAACGCCGGTTATGTCTCGGTTAGTTCTAGGATTTGCCCTCATCTGGCTAGTACTTTCGCATTTCCCGCATACTTGTTGGCCAGATCCTGGGCTTTTTGTGGTTTGGATCCTGTAGTAATGTGTTACCACACTGAAACAGTCAATAAATGCTGGTTCCGATTAGTATTTTAGAGGATAACGCTGGTTATGTCTGGGTTAGTTCTGGTATTTGCAACCATCTGGCTGATACTATCACAATTTTCGCGTACTTGTTGGCCAGATCTTGGGTTTTTTGTGGTTTGGATCCCGTCGTAATGTGGTTCCACACCGAAGCAGTCAATTAAACCTCGGTGCGATGAATATTTTGGAGGATAACGCTGGTTATGTTTCGGTTAGGTCTGGGATTTGCCCTCATCTGGCTCGTACATTCGCATTTTTCGCATACTTGTTGGCCAGACCCTGGCCTCTTTCTGGCTTGGGCCACGTAGTACTGTGGTATCACACTGAAACAGTCAATTGAACCTGGTTGCGATTAATATTTTGGAGGATAACACCGGTTATGTCTCGGTTAGGTCTGGGATTTGCCCTCATCTGGCTCGTACTTTCGCGATTTCGCATACTTGTTGGCCAGATCCAGGGCTTTTTGTTGTTTGGATCATGTAGTAATGTGGTACCGCACCGAAACAGTCAATTAAACCTGGCTGCGATTAATATTTTGGAGGATAACGCCGGTTATGTCTCGGTGAGGTCTGAGATTTGCCCACATCTGACTCGTACTTTCGTATTTTTCGCATACTTGTTGGCCAGATCCTGGCCTTTTTCAGGTTTGGAGCACGTAGTAATGTGGTGCCACACTGAAACAGTCAATAAAAGCTGGTTCCGATTAGTATTTTAGAGCATACGCTGGTTATGTCTGGGTTAGTTCTGGTATTTGCAATCATCTGGCTCGTACCTCCGCATTTTTCGCCTACTTGTTTGCAAGATCCTGGGCTTTTTCTGGTTTGGATCACGTAGTAATGCGGTACCGCACCGTAACAGTCAATTAAACCTGGTTGCGATTAATATTTTGGAGGATAACGCCGGTTATGTCCCGGTTAGGTCTGGGATTTGCCCTCATCTGGCACGTGCCTTCGCATTTTTCGCATACTTGTTGGCCAGATCCTGGGCTTTTTCTGGTTTGGATCACGTAGTAATATGGTACCACACTGAAACAGTCAATGGAAGCTGGTTCCGAACAGTATTTTAGAGGATAACGCCGGTTATGTCTCGGTCAGGTCTGGGATTTGCCCTCATCTGGCTCGTACTTTCGCGATTTCGCATACTTGTTGGCCAGATCATGGGTTTTTTCTGGTTTGGATCCCGTAGTAATGAGATTCCACACCGAAACAGTCAATTAAATCTGGTTGCGATTAATATTTTAGAGGATAACGCTGATTATGTCTCGGTTAGGTCTGGTATTTGCCCTCATCTGGCTCGTACTTTCGCGATTTCGCATACTTGTTGGCCAGATCCTGGGTTTTTTCTGGTTTATATCCCGTAGTAATGAGATTCCACACCGAAACAGTAAATTAAACCTGGTTCCGATTAATATTTTATAGGATAACGCCGGTTATGTCTGAGTGAGGTCTGGTATTTGCAATCATCTGGCTCGTACTTTCGCGATTTCGCATACTTGTTGGCCAGATCCTGGGCTTTTTGTGGTTTGGATCCTGTAGTAATGTGGTACCACACTGAAACAGTCAATAAAAGCTAGTTCCGATTAGTATTTTAGAGGATAACGCTGGTTAT
Organism: Colletes latitarsis; assembly: GCF_051014445.1. Lineage (NCBI taxonomy): Eukaryota > Metazoa > Arthropoda > Insecta > Hymenoptera > Colletidae > Colletes > Colletes latitarsis. The sequence continues at coordinate 27,557,114 of NW_027488365.1, read as the reverse complement.
GTCTGGGTTAGTTCTGGAATTTGCAACCATCTGGCTCATACTATCACAATTTTCGCGTACTTGTTGGCCAGATCTTGGGTTTTTTGTGGTTTGGATCCCGTCATAATGTGGTTCCACACCGAAGCAGGCAATTAAACCTGGTTGCGATGAATATTTTGGAGGATAACGCTGGTTATGTTTGTGTTAGTTCTGGTATTTGCAATCATCTGGCTCATACTTTCGCAATTTTCGCGTACTTGTTGGCCTGATCTTGGGTTTTTTGTGGTCTGGATCCCGTCGTAATGTGGTTCCACACCGAAGCAGTCAATTAAACCTGGTTCCGATTAATATTTGAATGGATAACGCCGGTTATGTCTCGGTTAGTTCTGGGATTTGCCCTCATCTGGTTAGTACTTTCGCATTTCCCGCATACTTGTTGGCCAGATCCTGGGCTTTTTCTGGTTTGGATGGCGTAGTAATGTGGTACCACACTGAAACAGTCAATAAAAGCTGGTTCCGATTAGTATTTTAGAGGATAACGCTGGTTATGTCTGGGTTCGTTCTGGTATTTGCAACCATCTGGCTCATACTATCACAATTTTCGCGTACTTGTTGGCCAGATCTTGGGTTTTTTGTGGTTTGGATCCCGTCGTAATGTGGTTCCACACCGAAGCAGTCAATTAAACCTCGATGCGATGAATATTTTGGAGGATAACGCTGGTTATGTCTCGGTTAGGTCTGGGATTTGCCCTCATCTGGCTCCTACCTTCGCATTTTTCGCCTACTTATTGGCAAGATCCTGGGCTTTTTCTGGTTTGTGTCACGTTCTAATGCGGTACCACACCGAAACAGTCAATTAAACCTGGTTGCGATTAATATTTTAGAGGATAACGCCGGTTATGTCTCGGTTAGGTCTGGGTTTTGCCCTCATCTGGCTCGTACTTTCGCATTTTTCGCATACTTATTGGCAAGATCCTGGCCTTTTTCCGTTTGTATCACGTAGTAATGCGGTACTAAACCGAAACTGTCAATTAAACCTGGTTGCGATTAATACTTTAGAGGACAACGCTGGCTATGTCTCGGTTAGGTCTGGGATATGCCCTCATCTGGCCCGTACTTTCGCATTTTTGCATACTTGTTGGCCAGATCCTAGGCTTCTTGCTGGTTTGGATCACGTAGTAATGTGGTACCACACTGAAACAGTCAATAAAAGCTGGTTCCGATTAGTGTTTTAGAGGATAACGCTGGGTATGTCTGGGTTAGGTCTGGGATTTGCTGTCATCTGGCTCATACTTTCGCGTTTTTCGCATATTTGTTGGCCAGATCCTGTGTTTTTTCTGGTTTAGATCACGTAGTAATGTGGTACCACACTGAGACAGTCAATAAAAGCTGGTTCCGATTAGTGTTTTAGAGGATAACGCTGGTTAAGTCTGGGTTAGTTCTGGTATTTGCAATCATCTGGCTCATACGTTCGCTTTTTCGCATACTTGTTGGCCAGATGCTGGGTTTTTTCTGGTTTGGATCCCGTAATAATGACGTTCCACACCGAAACAGTCAATTTAACCTGGTTGCGATTAATATTTTAGAGGATAACGCCGGTTATGTCTCGGTTATGTCTGGTATTTGCCCTCATCTGGTTCGTACTTTCGCATTTTTCACATACTTGTTGGTCAGATCCTGGGCTTTTTCTGGTTTGGATCACGTAGTAATATGGTACCACACCGAAACAGTCAATGAAACCTGGTTGCGATTAATATTTTAGAGGATAACGCTGGTTATGTCTCGGTTAGGTCTGGGATTTGCACTCATCTTGCTCGTACTTTCGCATTTTTCGCCTACTTGTTGGCAAGATCCTGGGCTTTTTCTGGTTTGGATCACGTAGTAATGCGGCACCACACCGAAGCAGTCAACAAAAGCTGGTTCCGATTAGTTTTTTAGAGGATAACGCTGGTTATGTCTGGGTTAGTTCTGGTATTTGCAATAATCTGGCGCGTACTTTCGCATTTTTCGCATACTTGTTGGCCAGATCCAGGGCTTTTAATGGTTTGTATCACGTAGTAATATTGTACCACACTGAAACAGTCAATAGAAGCCGGTTCCGAATAGTATTTTACAGGGTAACGCTGGTTATGTCTGGGTTAGTTCTGGTATTTGCAACCATCTGGCTCATGCTTTCGCGATTTCGCATACTTGTTGGCCGGATCCTGGGTTTTTTCTGGTTTGGATCCCGTTGTACTGAGATTCCACACAGAAACAGTCAATTAAACCTGGTTGCGATTAATATTTTACAGGATAACGCCGGTTATATCTCGGTTAGGTCTGGGATTTGCCCTCAACTGGCTCGTACTTTCGCATTCTTCTAGAGGATAACGCCGGTTATGTCTAGGTTAGGTCTGGTATATGCCCTAATCTGGCTCGTACTTTCGCATTTTTCGCATACTTGTTGGCCAGATCCTGGGCTTTGTCTGGTTTGTTTCACGTAGTAATGTGGTTCTACACCGAAGCAGTCAACAAAAGCTGGTTCCGAATAGTATTTTACAGGATAGCGCTAGTTATGTCTGGGTTAGTTCTGGTATTTGCAATCATCTGGCTCGTACTTTCGCATTTTTCGCATACTTGTTGGCCAGACCCTGGCCTCTCCCTGGCTTGGACCACGTAGTACTGTGGTGTCACACTGAAACAGTCAATTAAACCTGGTTCCGATTAATATTTTAGAGGATAACGCCGGTTATGTCTCGGTGAGGTCTGAGATTTGCCCACATCTGACTCATACTTTCGCATTTTTCGCATGCTTGTTGACCAGATCCTGGGGTTTTTCTGGTTTGGATCACATAGTAGTGTGATACCACACTGAAACAGTGGATTTAACATGGTTTTGATCAATATTTTACAGGATAAAACATGTTAGGTCTGAGTTGGTTCTAGGATTTGCCGTCATCAGGCTCATACTTTCGCATATTTCGCCTACTTGTTAGCGAGATCCTTTGCTTTTTCTGGTTTGGATCACATAGAAATGTGGTACCACACTGAAACAGACAATTAAACCTGGTTTCGATCAATATTTCACAGGATAACGCATGTTAGGTCTAGGTTAGGCCTTGGATTTGCCCTCATCAGACTCATACTTTCGCATGCTTCACATACTTGTTGAACAGATCCCGGGTTTTTTCTGGTTGGGATCACGTAGTACTGTGTTACCACACTGATACAGACCATTAAACCTGGTCTCGATCAATGTTTTAGAGGATAACGCGTTTAAGGTCTATGTTAGGTCTGGGATTTGCTCTCATTAGGCTCATACTTTCGCATATTTCTCATACTTGATGCCCAGATTCTGGGCTTTTTTGGTTTGGATCACGTAGTAATGTGGTACCACACTGAAACAGTCCATTAAAGCTGGTTTCGATCAATATTTTAGAGGATAACGCATGGTAGGTCTATGTTAGGTCTAAAATTTGCCCTCATCTGGATCGTACTTTCGCATTTTTCGCATACTTGTTGGCCAGATCCTGGGCTTTATCTGGTTTGTTGCACGTAGTAATGCGGTACCACACCGAAGCAGTCAATTAAACCTGGTTGCGAATAATATTTTAGAGGATAACGCCGGTTATGTCTGGGTTAGGTCTGGTATTTGCCCGCATCTGGCTCGTACTTTCGCATTTTTCGCATACTTGTAAGCGAGATCCTGGGCTTTTGCTGGTTTGGATCACGTACTAATATGGTACTACACTGAAACAGTCAATAGAAGCTGGTTCCGAATAGTATTCTAGGGGATAACGCCGGTTATGTCTGGGTTAGGTCTGGGATTTGCCCTCATCTGGCTCGTACTTTCGCATTTTTCGCATACTTCTTGGCCAGAGGCTGGGTTTTTTTCTGGTTTGGATCCCGTAATAATGACGTTCCATACCGAAACAGTCAATTAAACCTGGTTTCGATTAATATTTTAGAGGATAACGCCGGTTATATCTCGGTTAGGCCTGGGATTTGCCCTCATCTGGCTCGTACCTTCGCATTTTTCGCATACTTGTTGGCCAGATCCTAGCCTTTTCCTGGTATGGATCACGTAGTAATGCGGTACCACACTGAAACAGTCAAAGAAGGCTGATTTCGATATATATTTTAGAGGATAACACCGGTTAGGTCTGGGTTACGTCTGGTATTTGCAATCATCTGCCACATACTTTCGCATTTTTGGCATACTTGTTTGCCACATCCTGGGTTCATTTCTGGCTCGGACCACGTAGTAATGTGGTACCACACCGAAACAGTCAATTAAACCTGGTTGCGATTAATATTTTAGAGGATAACGCTGGTTATATCTCGGTTAGGTCTGGGATTTGGCCTCATCTGGCTCGTACTTTCGCATTTCTCGCATACTTGTTGGCCAGACCCAGGGCTTTTTCTGGTTTGCATCCCGTCGTAATGTGGTTCCACACCGAAACAGTCAATTAAACCTGGTTTCGATTAATATTTTAGAGGATAACGCCGGTTATATCTCGGTTAGGTCTGGGATTTGCCCTCATCTGGCTCGTGCCTTCGCATTTTTCGCATACTTGTTGGCCAGATCCAGGGCTTTTTCTGGTTTGCATCCCGTCGTAATGTGGTTCCACGCCGAAACAGTCAATTAAACCTGGTTGCGATTAATATTTTACAGGATAACGCTGGTTATGTCTGGGTTAGGCATGGTATTTGCCCTGATCTTGTTCGTACTTCCGCATTTTTCGCATACTTGTTTGCCACATCCTGGGTTCATTTCTGGCTCGGACCACGTAGTAATGTGGTACCACACCGAAACAGTCAATTAAACCTGGTTGCGATTAATATTTTAGAGGATAACGCTGGTTATGTCTGGGTTAGGTATGGTATTTGCCCTCATCTGGCTCGTACTTCCGCATTTTTCGCATACCTGTTGGCCAGATCCTGGGGTTTTTCTGCTTTGGATCACGCAGTAATGTGGTACCGCACTGAAACAGTCAATGAAGGCTGGTTTCGATATATATTTTAGAGGATAACACCGGTTAGGTCTGGTTTACGTCTGGTATTTGCAACCATCTGCTACATACTTTCGCATTTTTCGCATACTTGTTGCCCAGATCCTGCGTTTTTTCTGGTGTGGATCACGTAGTAATGCGGTACCACTCCGAAACAGTCAATTAAACCTGGTTGCGATTAATATTTTAGAGGATAACGCTGGCTATGTCTCGGTTGTGTCTGTGATTTGCCCTCATCTGTCTCGTGCTTTCGTATTGTTCGCATACTTGTTGGCCAGATCCTGGCCTTTTTCAGGTTTGGAGCACGTAGTAATTTGGTACCACTCTGAAACAGTCAATTAAACCTGGTTCCGCTAATATTTTAGAGGATAACGCCGGTTATGTCTGGGTTAGGTCTGGTATTTGCCTTCATCGGGCTCGTACTTTCGCATTTTTCGCATACTTGTTGGCCAGATCCTGGCCTTTATTGTTTTGGATCATGTAGTAATGCCGTGCCACACCGAAACATTCAATTAAACCTGGTTGCGATTAATATCTTAGAGGAAAACGCTGATTATGTCTCGGTTAGGTCTGGTATTTGCCCTCATGTGGCTCGTACTTTCGCGATTTCGCATACTTGTTGGCCAGATCCTGGGCTTTTTCTGGTTTGGATCACGTAGTAATGCTATACCACACCGAAGCATTCAAATAAACCTGGTTGCGATTAATATTTTGGAGGATAACGCTGATTATGTCTCGGTTAGGTCTGGGATTTGCCCTCATCTGGCTCGAACTTTCGCATTTTTCGCATACTTGTTGGCCAGATCCTGGCCTTTTTCTGGCTTGGACCACGTAGTAATTTGGTACCACACTGAAACAGTCAATTAAACCTGGTTCCGCTAATATTTTAGAGGATAACGCCGGTTATGTCTGGGTTAGGTCTGGTATTTGCCTTCATCGGGCTCGTACTTTCGCATTTTTCGCATACTTGTTGGCCAAATCTAGGGTTTTTTGTGGTTTGGATCCCGTCGTAATGTGGTTCCACGCCGAAGGAGTCAATTAAACCTGGTTGCGATTAATATTTTGGAGGATAACACCGGTTATGTCTCGGTTAGGTCTGGGATTTGCCCTCATCTGGCTCGTACTTTCGCGATTTCGCATGCTTGTTGGACAGATCCTGGGCTTTTTCTGGTTTGGATCATGTAGTAATGTGGTACCACACCGAAACAGTCAATTAAACCTGGTCGCGTTTAATATTTTAGAGGATAACGCTGATTATGTCTCGGTTAGATCTGGGATTTGCCCTCATCTGACTCGTACTTTCGTATTTTTCGCCTACTTGTTTGCAAGATCCTGGGCTTTTTCTGGTTTGGATCACGTAGTAATGCGGTACCACACCGTAACAGTCAATTAAACCTGGTTGCGATTAATATTTTGGAGGATAACGCCGGTTATGTCCCGGTTAGGTCTGGGATTTGCCCTCATCTGGCACGTGCCTTCGCATTTTTCGCATACTTGTTGGCCAGATCCTGGGCTTTTTCTGGTTTGGATCACGTAGTAATATGGTACCACACTGAAACAGTCAATAGAAGCTGGTTCCGAATAGTATTTTAGAGGATAACGCCGGTTATGTCTCGGTTAGGTCTGGGATTTGCCCTCATCTGGCTCGTACTTTCGCGATTTCGCATACTTGTTAGACAGATCCTGGGTTTTTTCTGGTTTGGATCCCGTCGTAATGTGGTTCCACACCGAAGCAGTCAATTAAACCTGGTTCCGATTAATATTTGAGAGGATAACGCCGGTTATGTCTCGGTTAGTTCTGGGATTTGCCCTCATCTGGCTAGTACTTTCGCATTTCCCGCATACTTGTTGGCCAGATCCTGGGCTTTTTGTGGTTTGGATCCTGTAGTAATGTGGTACCACACTGAAACAGTCAATAAATGCTGGTTCCGATTAGTATTTTAGAGGATAACGCTGGTTATGTCTGGGTTAGTTCTGGTATTTGCAACCATCTGGCTGATACTATCACAATTTTCGCGTACTTGTTGGCCAGATCTTGGGTTTTTTGTGGTTTGGATCCCGTCGTAATGTGGTTCCACACCGAAGCAGTCAATTAAACCTCGGTGCGATGAATATTTTGGAGGATAACGCTGGTTATGTTTCGGTTAGGTCTGGGATTTGCCCTCATCTGGCTCGTACATTCGCATTTTTCGCATACTTGTTGGCCAGACCCTGGCCTCTTTCTGGCTTGGACCACGTAGTACTGTGGTATCACACTGAAACAGTCAATTGAACCTGGTTGCGATTAATATTTTGGAGGATAACACCGGTTATGTCTCGGTTAGGTCTGGGATTTGCCCTCATCTGGCTCGTACTTTCGCGATTTCGCATACTTGTTGGCCAGATCCAGGGCTTTTTGTTGTTTGGATCATGTAGTAATGTGGTACCGCACCGAAACAGTCAATTAAACCTGGCTGCGATTAATATTTTGGAGGATAACGCCGGTTACGTCTCGGTGAGGTCTGAGATTTGCCCACATCTGACTCGTACTTTCGTATTTTTCGCATACTTGTTGGCCAGATCCTGGCCTTTTTCAGGTTTGGAGCACGTAGTAATGTGGTGCCACACTGAAACAGTCAATAAAAGCTGGTTCCGATTAGTATTTTAGAGCATACGCTGGTTATGTCTGGGTTAGTTCTGGTATTTGCAATCATCTGGCTCGTACCTCCGCATTTTTCGCCTACTTGTTTGCAAGATCCTGGGCTTTTTCTGGTTTGGATCACGTAGTAATGCGGTACCGCACCGTAACAGTCAATTAAACCTGGTTGCGATTAATATTTTGGAGGATAACGCCGGTTATGTCCCGGTTAGGTCTGGGATTTGCCCTCATCTGGCACGTGCCTTCGCATTTTTCGCATACTTGTTGGCCAGATCCTGGGCTTTTTCTGGTTTGGATCACGTAGTAATATGGTACCACACTGAAACAGTCAATAGAAGCTGGTTCCGAACAGTATTTTAGAGGATAACGCCGGTTATGTCTCGGTCAGGTCTGGGATTTGCCCTCATCTGGCTCGTACTTTCGCGATTTCGCATACTTGTTGGCCAGATCATGGGTTTTTTCTGGTTTGGATCCCGTAGTAATGAGATTCCACACCGAAACAGTCAATTAAATCTGGTTGCGATTAATATTTTAGAGGATAACGCTGATTATGTCTCGGTTAGGTCTGGTATTTGCCCTCATCTGGCTCGTACTTTCGCGATTTCGCATACTTGTTGGCCAGATCCTGGGTTTTTTCTGGTTTATATCCCGTAGTAATGAGATTCCACACCGAAACAGTAAATTAAACCTGGTTCCGATTAATATTTTATAGGATAACGCCGGTTATGTCTGAGTGAGGTCTGGTATTTGCAATCATCTGGCTCGTACTTTCGCGATTTCGCATACTTGTTGGCCAGATCCTGGGCTTTTTGTGGTTTGGATCCTGTAGTAATGTGGTACCACACTGAAACAGTCAATAAAAGCTAGTTCCGATTAGTATTTTAGAGGATAACGCTGGTTATGTCTGGGTTAGTTCTGGAATTTGCAACCATCTGGCTCATACTATCACAATTTTCGCGTACTTGTTGGCCAGATCTTGGGTTTTTTGTGGTTTGGATCCCGTCATAATGTGGTTCCACACCGAAGCAGGCAATTAAACCTGGTTGCGATGAATATTTTGGAGGATAACGCTGGTTATGTTTGTGTTAGTTCTGGTATTTGCAATCATCTGGCTCATACTTTCGCAATTTTCGCGTACTTGTTGGCCTGATCTTGGGTTTTTTGTGGTCTGGATCCCGTGGTAATGTGGTTCCACACCGAAGCAGTCAATTAAACCTGGTTCCGATTAATATTTGAATGGATAACGCCGGTTATGTCTCGGTTAGTTCTGGGATTTGCCCTCATCTGGTTAGTACTTTCGCATTTCCCGCATACTTGTTGGCCAGATCCTGGGCTTTTTCTGGTTTGGATGGCGTAGTAATGTGGTACCACACTGAAACAGTCAATAAAAGCTGGTTCCGATTAGTATTTTAGAGGATAACGCTGGTTATGTCTGGGTTAGTTCTGGTATTTGCAACCATCTGGCTCATACTATCACAATTTTCGCGTACTTGTTGGCCAGATCTTGGGTTTTTTGTGGTTTGGATCCCGTCGTAATGTGGTTCCACACCGAAGCAGTCAATTAAACCTCGATGCGATGAATATTTTGGAGGATAACGCTGGTTATGTCTCGGTTAGGTCTGGGATTTGCCCTCATCTGGCTCGTACCTTCGCATTTTTCGCCTACTTATTGGCAAGATCCTGGGCTTTTTCTGGTTTGGATCACGTAGTAATGCTGTACCACACCGAAGCATTCAAATAAACCTGGTTGCGATTAATATTTTGGAGTATAACGCTGATTATGTCTCGGTTAGGTCTGGGATTTGCCCTCATCTGGCTCGAACTTTCGCATTTTTCGCATACTTGTTGGCCAGATCCTGGCCTTTTTCTGGCTTGGACCACGTAGTAATTTGGTACCACACTGAAACAGTCAATTAAACCTGGTTCCGCTAATATTTTAGAGGATAACGCCGGTTATGTCTGGGTTAGGTCTGGTATTTGCCTTCATCGGGCTCGTACTTTCGCATTTTTCACATACTTGTTGGCCAGATCCTGGCCTTTTTTGTTTTGGATCACGTAGTAATGCGGTGCCACACCGAAACATTCAATTAAACCTGGTTGCGATTAATACCTTAGAGGAAACCGCCGGTTATGTCTCGGTTAGGTCTGGGATTTGCCCTCATCTGGCTCGTACTTTCGCATTTTTCGCATACTTGTTGGCCAAATCTAGGGTTTTTTGTGGTTTGGATCCCGTCGTAATGTGGTTCCACGCCGAAGGAGTCAATTAAACCTGGTTGCGATTAATATTTTGGAGGATAACACCGGTTATGTCTCGGTTAGGTCTGGGATTTGCCCTCATCTGGCTCGTACTTCCGCATTTTTCGCATACTTGTTGGCCAGATCCAGGGTTTTTTCTGGTTTGGATCCCGTAATAATGACGTTCCGCTCCGAAACAGTCAATTAAACCTGGTTGCGATTAATATTTTGGAGGATAACGCCGGTCATGTCTCGGTTAGGTCTGGGATTTGCCCTCATCTGGCTCGTACATTCGCATTTTTCGCATACTTGTTGGCCAAATCTTGGTTTTTGGGGTTCGGATCCCGTCGTAATGTGGTTCCACGCCGAAGCAGTCAATTAAACCTGGTTGCGATTAATATTTTGGAGGATAACACCGGTTATGTCTCGGTTAGGTCTGGGATTTGCCCTCATCTGGCTCGTACTTTCGCGATTTCGCATGCTTGTTGGCCAGATCCTGGGCTTTTTGTGGTTTGGATCATGTAGTAATGTGGTGCCACACTGAAACAGTCAATAAAAGCTGGTTCCGATTAGTATTTTAGAGAATAACGCCGGTTATGTCTCGGTGAGGTCTGAGATTTGCTCACATCTGACTCGTACTTTCATATTTTTCGCATACTTGTTGGCCAGATCCTGGCCTTTTTCAGGTTTGGAGCACGTAGTAATGTGGTGCCACACTGAAACAGTCAATAAAAGCTGGTTCCGATTAGTATATTAGAGCATACGCTGGTTATGTCTGGGTTAGTTCTGGTATTTGCCCTCATCTGGCACGTGCCTTCGCATTTTTCGCATACTTGTTGGCCAGATCCTGGGCTTTTTCCGGTTTGGATCACGTAGTAATATGGTACCACACTGAAACAGTCAATAGAAGCTGGTTCCGAATAGTATTTTAGAGGATAACGCCGGTTATGTCTCGGTCAGGTCTGGGATTCGCCCTCATCTGGCTCGTACTTTCGCGATTTCGCATACTTGTTGGCCAGATCCTGGGTTTTTTCTGGTTTGGATCCCGTAGTAATGAGATTCCACACCGAAACAGTCAATTAAACCTGGTTCCGATTAATATTTTATAGGATAACGCCGGTTATGTCTGAGTTACGTCTGGTATTTGCCCTCATCAGGCTCGTACTTTCGCATTTTTCGCATACTTGTTGGCCAGACCCTGGCCTTTTTCTGGCTTGGACCTCGTAGTACTGTGGTATCACACTGAAACAGTCAATTAAACCTGGTTGCGATTAATATTTTAGAGGATAACGCTGGTTATGTCTCGGTTAGGTCTGGGATTTGCCCTCATCTGGCTCGTACTTTCGCTTTTCTCGCATACTTGTTCGCCACATCCTGGGCTTTTTCTGATTTGGATCGCGTAGTAGTGTGGTTCCTCACCGAAACAGTCAATTAAACCTGGTTGCGATTAATATTTTAGAGGATAACGCCGGTTATGCCTGCGTTAGGTCTGGTATTTGCCCTCATCTGGCTCGTGCCTTCGCATTTTTCGCATACTTGTTGGCCAGATCCAGGGCTTTTTCTGGCTTGGACCAAGTAGTAATCTGCGACCACACTCAAACAGTCAATTAAAACTGGTTGCGATAAATATTTTAGAGCATAACGGCGGTTACTTCTCGGTTAGGTCTGGGCTTTGCCCTCATCTGTCTCATACATTCGCTTTTTTCGGATACTTGTTGGTCAGAGGCTGGGTTTTTTTCTGGTTTGGATCCCGTAATAATGACGTTCCATACCGAAACAGTCAATTAAACCTGGTTTCGATTAATATTTTAGAGGATAACGCCGGTTATATCTCGATTAGATCTGGGATTTGCCCTCATCTGGCTCGTACCTTCGCATTTTTCGCATACTTGTTGGCCAGATCCTGGCCTTTTCCTGGTATGGATCACGTAGTAATGCGGTACCACACTGAAACAGTCAATTAAAACCGGTTGCGATTTATATTTTGGAGGATAACGCTGGTTATATCTCGGTTAGGTCTGGGATTTGCCCTCATCTGGCTCATACTTTCGCGATTTCGCATACTTGTTGGCCTGATCCTGGGTTTTTTCTAGTTTGCATCCCGTAGTAATGAGACTCCACACAGAAACAGTCAATTAAACCTGGTTGCGATTAATATTTTACAGGATAACGCTGATTATGTCTCGGTTAGGTCTGGGATTTGCCCTCATCCGGCTCGAACTTTCGCATTTTTCGCATACTTGTTGGCCAGATCCTGGCTTTTTTCTGGCTCGGACCACGTAGTAATGTGGTACCACACCGAAACAGTCAATTAAACCTGGTTGCGATTAATATTTTGGAGGATAACACCGGTTATGTCTCGGTTAGGTCTGGGATTTGCCCTCATCTGGCCCGTACTTTCGCGATTTCGCATACTTGTTGGCCAGATCCTGGGCTTTTTGTGGTTTGGATCATGTAGTAATGTGGTACCACACCGAAACAGTCAATTAAACCTGGTCGCGATTAATATTTTAGAGGATAACGCTGATTATGTCTCGGTTAGGTCTGGGATTTGCCCTCATCTGGCTCGTACATTCGCATTTTTCGCATACTTGTTGGCCAGACCCTGGCCTTTTTCTGGCTTGGACAACGTAGTACTGTGGTATCACAGTGAAACAGTCAATTAAACCTGGTTCCGATTAATATTTTAGAGAATAACGCCGGTTATGTCTCGGTGAGGTCTGAGATTTGCCCACATCTGACTCGTACTTTCGTATTTTTCGCATACTTGTTGGCCAGATCCTGGGCATTTTCTGGTATGGATCACGTAGTAATATGGTACCACACTGAAACAGTCAATAGAAGCTGGTTCCGATTAGTATTTTAGAGCATACGCTGGTTATGTCTGGGTTAGTTCTGGTATTTGCAATCATCTACCTCGTACCTCCGCATCTTTCGCCTACTTGTTTGCAAGATCCTGGGCTTTTTCTGGTTTGGACAACGTAGTACTGTGGTATCACAGTGAAACAGTCAATTAAACCTGGTTCCGATTAATATTTTAGAGGATAACGCCGGTTATGTCTCGGTGAGGTCTGAGATTTGCCCTCATCTGGCTCGTACTTTCGTATTTTTCGCATACTTGTTGGCCAGATCCTGGCCTTTTTCTGGTTTGGAGCACGTAGAAATGTGGTACCACACTGAAACAGTCAATTAAACTTGGTTCCGATTAATATTTTATAGGATAACGCCGGTTATGTCTGAGTTAGGTCTGGTATTTGCAATCATCTGGCTCGTACTTTCGCGATTTCGCATACTTGTTGGCCGGATCCTGGGTTTTGGTCTGTTTTGGATCCAGTAGTAATGAGATTCCACACAGAAACAGTCAATTAAACCTGGTTGCGATTAATATTTTGGAGGATAACGCTGGTTATGTCTCGGTTAGGTCTGGGATTTGCCCTCATCTGGCTCGTACTTTCGCTTTTCTCGCATACTTGTTCGCCACATCCTGGGCTTTTTCTGATTTGGATCGCGTAGTAGTGTGGTTCCTCACCGAAACAGTCAATTAAACCTGGTTGCGATTAATATTTTAGAGGATAACGCCGGTTATGCCTGCGTTAGGTCTGGTATTTGCCCTCATCTGGCTCGTGCCTTCGCATTTTTCGCATACTTGTTGGCCAGATCCAGGGCTTTTTCTGGCTTGGACCAAGTAGTAATCTGCGACCACACTCAAACAGTCAATTAAAACTGGTTGCGATAAATATTTTAGAGGATAACGGCGGTTACTTCTCGGTTAGGTCTGGGCTTTGCCCTCATCTGTCTCATACATTCGCTTTTTTCGGATACTTGTTGGTCAGAGGCTGGGTTTTTTTCTGGTTTGGATCCCGTAATAATGACGTTCCATACCGAAACAGTCAATTAAACCTGGTTTCGATTAATATTTTAGAGGATAACGCCGGTTATATCTCGGTTAGATCTGGGATTTGCCCTCATCTGGCTCGTACCTTCGCATTTTTCGCATACTTGTTGGCCAGATCCTGGCCTTTTCCTGGTATGGATCACGTAGTAATGCGGTACCACACTGAAACAGTCAATTAAAACCGGTTGCGATTTATATTTTGGAGGATAACGCTGGTTATATCCCGGTTAGGTCTGGGATTTGCCCTCATCTGGCTCATACTTTCGCGATTTCGCATACTTGTTGGCCTGATCCTGGGTTTTTTCTAGTTTGCATCCCGTAGTAATGAGACTCCACACAGAAACAGTCAATTAAACCTGGTTGCGATTAATATTTTACAGGATAACGCTGATTATGTCTCGGTTAGGTCTGGGATTTGCCCTCATCCGGCTCGAACTTTCGCATTTTTCGCATACTTGTTGGCCAGATCCTGGCCTTTTTCTGGCTCGGACCACGTAGTAATGTGGTACCACACCGAAACAGTCAATTAAACCTGGTTGCGATTAATATTTTGGAGGATAACACCGGTTATGTCTCGGTTAGGTCTGGGATTTGCCCTCATCTGGCCCGTACTTTCGCGATTTCGCATACTTGTTGGCCAGATCCTGGGCTTTTTGTGGTTTGGATCATGTAGTAATGTGGTACCACACCGAAACAGTCAATTAAACCTGGTCGCGATTAATATTTTAGAGGATAACGCTGATTATGTCTCGGTTAGGTCTGGGATTTGCCCTCATCTGGCTCGTACATTCGCATTTTTCGCATACTTGTTGGCCAGACCCTGGCCTTTTTCTGGCTTGGACAACGTAGTACTGTGGTATCACAGTGAAACAGTCAATTAAACCTGGTTCCGATTAATATTTTAGAGAATAACGCCGGTTATGTCTCGGTGAGGTCTGAGATTTGCCCACATCTGACTCGTACTTTCGTATTTTTCGCATACTTGTTGGCCAGATCCTGGGCATTTTCTGGTATGGATCACGTAGTAATATGGTACCACACTGAAACAGTCAATAGAAGCTGGTTCCGATTAGTATTTTAGAGCATACGCTGGTTATGTCTGGGTTAGTTCTGGTATTTGCAATCATCTACCTCGTACCTCCGCATCTTTCGCCTACTTGCTTACAAGATCCTGGGCTTTTTCTGGTTTGGACAACGTAGTACTGTGGTATCACAGTGAAACAGTCAATTAAACCTGGTTCCGATTAATATTTTAGAGGATAACGCCGGTTATGTCTCGGTGAGGTCTGAGATTTGCCCTCATCTGGCTCGTACTTTCGTATTTTTCGCATACTTGTTGGCCAGATCCTGGCCTTTTTCTGGTTTGGAGCACGTAGTAATGTGGTACCACACTGAAACAGTCAATAAAAGCTGGTTCCGATTAGTATTTTAGAGCATACGCTGGTTATGTCTCGGTTAGGTCTGGTATTTGCAATCATCTACCTCGTACCTCCGCATCTTTCGCCTACTTGTTTGCAAGATCCTGGGCTTTTTCTGGTTTGGACAACGTAGTACTGTGGTACCACACTGAAACAGACCATTAAACCTGGTTTCGATCAATGTTTTAGGCGATGACGCATGTTAGGTCTAGGTTAGGCCTTGGATTTGCCCTCATCAGACTCATACTTTCGCATTCTTCACATACTTGCTGAACAGATTCCGGGTTTTTTCTGGTTTGGATCACGTAGTAATGTGGTACCACACTGATACAGACCATTAAACCTGGTTTCGATGAATATTTTAGAGCATAACGCATGCTAGGTCTATGTTAGGTCTGGCATTTGCTCTCATCAGGCTCATACTTTCGCATATTTTTCATAGTTGATGGCCAGATTCTGGGCTTTTTTTGGTTTGGATCACGTAGTAATGCGGTACCACACCGAAACAGTCAATTAAACCTGGTTGCGATTAATATCTTAGAGGATAACGCCGGTTATGTCTCGGTTAGGTCTGGGATTTGCCCTCATCTGGCTCGTACTTTCGCATTTTTCGCAAACTTGTTGACCAGATCCTGGGTTTTTTCTGGTTTGGATCACGTAGTAATGTGGTACCACACTGAATCTGTCAATTAAACCTGGTTGCGATTAATATTTTAGGGGATGACGCCGGTTATGTCTGGGTTAGGTCTGGTATTTGCCCTCATCTGGCTCGTACTTTGGCATTTTTCGCTTACTTGGCCAGATCCTGGCCTTTTTCTGGTTTGGATCACGTAGTAATGCGGTACCACACCGAAACTGTCAACTAAACCTGGTTGCGATCAATATTTTAGAGGATAACGCCGGTTATGTCTCGGTTAGGTCTGGGACTTACCCTCATCTGGCGCGTACTTTCGCATTTCTCGCATACTTGTTGGCCAGATCCTGACCTTTTCCTGGTTTCGATCACGTAGTAGTGCGGTACCACACTGAAACAGTCAATTACATCTGGTTGCGTTTAATATTTTAGAGGATAACGCTGGCTATGTCTGGGTATGTTCTGGTATTTGCTATCATCTGGCTCATACTTTCGCGTTTTTCGCATATTTGTTGTCCAGATCCTGGGCTTCTTCTGGTTTGGATCACGTTGTAATGTGGGACCACTCTGAAACAGTCAATTAAACCTGGTTGCGATTAATATTTTAGAGGATAACGCCGGTTATGTCTCGGTTAGGTCTGGGGTTTGCCCTCATCTGGCCCGAACTTTCGCATTTTTCGCATACTTGTTGGCCAGATCCTGGGTTTTTTTTGGTTTGGATCACGTAGTAATGTGGTACCACACTGAGACAGTCAATAGAAGCTGGTTCCGATTAGTATTTTAGACGATAACGCTGGTTATGTCTGGGTTAGTTCTGGTATGTGCAATCATCTGGCTCATACTTTCGCGTTTCTCGCGTACTTGTTGGCAAGATCCTGGGCTTTTTCTGGTTTGTGTCACGTAGTAATGCGGTAGCACACCGAAACAGTCAACTGAACCTGGTTGTGATTAACATTTTAGAGGATAACGCCGGTTATGTCTCGGTTAGGTCTGCGATTTGCCCTCATCTGGCTCGTACTTTCATATCTTTCGCATAGTTGTTGGCCAGATCCTGGGCTTCTTCTGGTTTGGATCACGTAGTAATGTGGGACCACTCTGAAACAGTCAATTAAACCTGGTTGCGATTAATATTTTAGAGGATAACGCCGGTTATGTCTCGGTTAGGTCTGGGGTTTGCCCTCATCTGGCCCGTACTTTCGCGATTTCGCATACTTGTTGGCCAGATCCTGGGCTTTTTGTGGTTTGGATCATGTAGTAATGTGGTACCACACCGAAACAGTCAATTAAACCTGGTCGCGATTAATATTTTAGAGGATAACGCTGATTATGTCTCGGTTAGGTCTGGGATTTGCCCTCATCTGGCTCGTACATTCGCATTTTTCGCATACTTGTTGGCCAGACCCTGGCCTTTTTCTGGCTTGGACAACGTAGTACTGTGGTATCACAGTGAAACAGTCAATTAAACCTGGTTCCGATTAATATTTTAGAGAATAACGCCGGTTATGTCTCGGTGAGGTCTGAGATTTGCCCACATCTGACTCGTACTTTCGTATTTTTCGCATACTTGTTGGCCAGATCCTGGGCATTTTCTGGTATGGATCACGTAGTAATATGGTACCACACTGAAACAGTCAATAGAAGCTGGTTCCGATTAGTATTTTAGAGCATACGCTGGTTATGTCTGGGTTAGTTCTGGTATTTGCAATCATCTACCTCGTACCTCCGCATCTTTCGCCTACTTGTTTGCAAGATCCTGGGCTTTTTCTGGTTTGGACAACGTAGTACTGTGGTATCACAGTGAAACAGTCAATTAAACCTGGTTCCGATTAATATTTTAGAGGATAACGCCGGTTATGTCTCGGTGAGGTCTGAGATTTGCCCTCATCTGGCTCGTACTTTCGTATTTTTCGCATACTTGTTGGCCAGATCCTGGCCTTTTTCTGGTTTGGAGCACGTAGAAATGTGGTACCACACTGAAACAGTCAATTAAACTTGGTTCCGATTAATATTTTATAGGATAACGCCGGTTATGTCTGAGTTAGGTCTGGTATTTGCAATCATCTGGCTCGTACTTTCGCGATTTCGCATACTTGTTGGCCGGATCCTGGGTTTTGGTCTGTTTTGGATCCAGTAGTAATGAGATTCCACACAGAAACAGTCAATTAAACCTGGTTGCGATTAATATTTTGGAGGATAACGCTGGTTATGTCTCGGTTAGGTCTGGGATTTGCCCTCATCTGGCTCGTACTTTCGCTTTTCTCGCATACTTGTTCGCCACATCCTGGGCTTTTTCTGATTTGGATCGCGTAGTAGTGTGGTTCCTCACCGAAACAGTCAATTAAACCTGGTTGCGATTAATATTTTAGAGGATAACGCCGGTTATGCCTGCGTTAGGTCTGGTATTTGCCCTCATCTGGCTCGTGCCTTCGCATTTTTCGCATACTTGTTGGCCAGATCCAGGGCTTTTTCTGGCTTGGACCAAGTAGTAATCTGCGACCACACTCAAACAGTCAATTAAAACTGGTTGCGATAAATATTTTAGAGGATAACGGCGGTTACTTCTCGGTTAGGTCTGGGCTTTGCCCTCATCTGTCTCATACATTCGCTTTTTTCGGATACTTGTTGGTCAGAGGCTGGGTTTTTTTCTGGTTTGGATCCCGTAATAATGACGTTCCATACCGAAACAGTCAATTAAACCTGGTTTCGATTAATATTTTAGAGGATAACGCCGGTTATATCTCGGTTAGATCTGGGATTTGCCCTCATCTGGCTCGTACCTTCGCATTTTTCGCATACTTGTTGGCCAGATCCTGGCCTTTTCCTGGTATGGATCACGTAGTAATGCGGTACCACACTGAAACAGTCAATTAAAACCGGTTGCGATTTATATTTTGGAGGATAACGCTGGTTATATCTCGGTTAGGTCTGGGATTTGCCCTCATCTGGCTCATACTTTCGCGATTTCGCATACTTGTTGGCCTGATCCTGGGTTTTTTCTAGTTTGCATCCCGTAGTAATGAGACTCCACACAGAAACAGTCAATTAAACCTGGTTGCGATTAATATTTTACAGGATAACGCTGATTATGTCTCGGTTAGGTCTGGGATTTGCCCTCATCCGGCTCGAACTTTCGCATTTTTCGCATACTTGTTGGCCAGATCCTGGCCTTTTTCTGGCTCGGACCACGTAGTAATGTGGTACCACACCGAAACAGTCAATTAAACCTGGTTGCGATTAATATTTTGGAGGATAACACCGGTTATGTCTCGGTTAGGTCTGGGATTTGCCCTCATCTGGCCCGTACTTTCGCGATTTCGCATACTTGTTGGCCAGATCCTGGGCTTTTTGTGGTTTGGATCATGTAGTAATGTGGTACCACACCGAAACAGTCAATTAAACCTGGTCGCGATTAATATTTTAGAGGATAACGCTGATTATGTCTCGGTTAGGTCTGGGATTTGCCCTCATCTGGCTCGTACATTCGCATTTTTCGCATACTTGTTGGCCAGACCCTGGCCTTTTTCTGGCTTGGACAACGTAGTACTGTGGTACCACACCGAAACAGTCAATTAAACCTGGTTGCGATTAATATTTTGGAGGATAACACCGGTTATGTCTCGGTTAGGTCTGGGATTTGCCCTCATCTGGCCCGTACTTTCGCGATTTCGCATACTTGTTGGCCAGATCCTGGGCTTTTTGTGGTTTGGATCATGTAGTAATGTGGTACCACACCGAAACAGTCAATTAAACCTGGTTGCGATTAATATCTTAGAGGATAACGCCGGTTATGTCTCGGTTAGGTCTGGGATTTGCCCTCATCTGGCTCGTACTTTCGCATTTTTCGCAAACTTGTTGACCAGATCCTGGGTTTTTTCTGGTTTGGATCACGTAGTAATGTGGTACCACACTGAATCTGTCAATTAAACCTGGTTGCGATTAATATTTTAGGGGATGACGCCGGTTATGTCTGGGTTAGGTCTGGTATTTGCCCTCATCTGGCTCGTACTTTGGCATTTTTCGCTTACTTGGCCAGATCCTGGCCTTTTTCTGGTTTGGATCACGTAGTAATGCGGTACCACACCGAAACTGTCAACTAAACCTGGTTGCGATCAATATTTTAGAGGATAACGCCGGTTATGTCTCGGTTAGGTCTGGGACTTACCCTCATCTGGCGCGTACTTTCGCATTTCTCGCATACTTGTTGGCCAGATCCTGACCTTTTCCTGGTTTCGATCACGTAGTAGTGCGGTACCACACTGAAACAGTCAATTACATCTGGTTGCGTTTAATATTTTAGAGGATAACGCTGGCTATGTCTGGGTATGTTCTGGTATTTGCTATCATCTGGCTCATACTTTCGCGTTTTTCGCATATTTGTTGTCCAGATCCTGGGCTTCTTCTGGTTTGGATCACGTTGTAATGTGGGACCACTCTGAAACAGTCAATTAAACCTGGTTGCGATTAATATTTTAGAGGATAACGCCGGTTATGTCTCGGTTAGGTCTGGGGTTTGCCCTCATCTGGCCCGAACTTTCGCATTTTTCGCATACTTGTTGGCCAGATCCTGGGTTTTTTTTGGTTTGGATCACGTAGTAATGTGGTACCACACTGAGACAGTCAATAGAAGCTGGTTCCGATTAGTATTTTAGACGATAACGCTGGTTATGTCTGGGTTAGTTCTGGTATGTGCAATCATCTGGCTCATACTTTCGCGTTTCTCGCGTACTTGTTGGCAAGATCCTGGGCTTTTTCTGGTTTGTGTCACGTAGTAATGCGGTAGCACACCGAAACAGTCAACTGAACCTGGTTGTGATTAACATTTTAGAGGATAACGCCGGTTATGTCTCGGTAAGGTCTGCGATTTGCCCTCATCTGGCTCGTACTTTCATATCTTTCGCATAGTTGTTGGCCAGATCCTGGGCTTCTTCTGGTTTGGATCACGTAGTAATGTGGGACCACTCTGAAACAGTCAATTAAACCTGGTTGCGATTAATATTTTAGAGGATAACGCCGGTTATGTCTCGGTTAGGTCTGGGGTTTGCCCTCATCTGGCCCGAACTTTCGCATTTTTCGCATACTTGTTGGCCAGATCCTGTGTTTTTTTTGGTTTGGATCACGTAGTAATGTGGTACCACACTGAGACAGTCAATAGAAGCTGGTTCCGATTAGTATTTTAGACGATAACGCTGGTTATGTCTGGGTTAGTTCTGGTATTTGCAATCATCTGGCTCATACTTTCGCGTTTCTCGCGTACTTGTTGGCAAGATCCTGGGCTTTTTCTGGTTTGTGTCACGTAGTAATGCGGTAGCACACCGAAACAGTCAACTGAACCTGGTTGTGATTAACATTTTAGAGGATAACGCCGGTTATGTCTCGGTTAGGTCTGGGATTTGCCCTCATCTGGCTCGTACTTTCATATCTTTCGCATAGTTGTTGGCCAGATCCTGGGCTTCTTCTGGTTTGGATCACGTAGTAATGTGGGACCACTCTGAAACAGTCAATTAAACCTGGTTGCGATTAATATTTTAGAGGATAACGCCGGTTATGTCTCGGTTAGGTCTGGGGTTTGCCCTCATCTGGCCCGAACTTTCGCATTTTTCGCATACTTGTTGGCCAGATCCTGGGTTTTTTTTGGTTTGGATCACGTATTAATGTGGTACCACACTGAAACAGTCAATAGAAGCTGGTTCCGAATAGTATTTTAGAGGATAACGCTGGCTATGTCTGGGTATGTTCTGGTATTTGCTATCATCTGGCTCATACTTTCGCGTCTTTCGCATATTTGTTGTCCAGATCCTGGGCTTTTTCTGGTTTGTATCACGTAGTAATGTGGTACCACACTGAAACAGTCAATAGAAGCTGGTTCCAAATAGTATTTTGGAGGATAACGCTGGCTATGTTTGGGTTAGTTCTGGGATTTGCCCTCATCTGGCTCGTACCTTCGCATTTTTCGCATACTTGTTGGCCAGATCCTTGCCTTTTTCTGGCTTGGACCAAGTAGTAATGTGGGACCACACTGAAACAGTCAATTAAACCTGGTTGCGATTAATATTTTAGAGGATAACGCCGGTTATGTCTCGGTTATGTCTGGGATTTGCCCTCATCTGGCTCGTACTTTCGCATTTTTCGCATACTTGTTGGCCAGATCCTGGGCTTCTTCTGGTTTGGATCACGTAGTAATGTGGGACCACTCTGAAACAGTCAATTAAACCTGGTTGCGATTAATATTTTAGAGGATAACGCCGGTTATGTCTCGGTTAGGTCTGGGATTTGCCCTCATCTGGCTCGTACATTCGCATTTTTCGCATACTTGTTGGCCAGATCCTGGGCTTCTTCTGGTTTGGATCACGTAGTAATGTGGGACCACTCTGAAACAGTCAATTAAACCTGGTTTCGATTAATATTTTAGAGGATATTGCCGGTTATATCTCGGTTAGGTCTGGGATTTGCCCTCATCTGGCCCGTACTTTCGCATTTTTCGCATACTTGTTGGCCAGATCCTGGCCTTTTTCTGGTTTGGATCACATAGTAGTGTGGTACCACACTGAAACAGTCAATAAAAGCTGGTTCCGATTAGTGTTTTAAAGGATAACGCTGGTTATGTCTGGGTTATTTCTGGTATTTGTTATCATCTTGCTCATACTTTCGCTTTTGTCGCATACTTGTTGGCCAGATGCTGGGTTTTTTCTGGTTTGGATCCCGTAATAATAACGATCCACACCGAAACAGTCAATTAAACTTGGTTTCGATTAATATTTTAGAGGATGACGCCGGTTATGTCTCGGTTAGGTCTGGGATATGCCCTCATCTGGCTCGTACTTTCGCATTTTTCGCATACTTGTTGGACAGATCCTGGGTTTTTTCTGGTTTAGATCCCGTAATAATGACGTTCCACACCGAAACAGTCAATTAAACCTGGTTTCGATTAATATTTTAGAGGATAACGCCGGTTATGTCTCGGTTAGGTCTGGGATTTGCCCTCATCTGGCTCGTACTTTCGCATTTTTCGCATACTTGTTTGCCAGATCCTGGGTTTTTTCTGGTTTGGATCCCGTAATAATGACGTTCCATACCGAAACAGTCAACTAAACCTGGTTTCGATTAATATTTTAGAGGATATTGCCTGTTATATCTCGGTTAGGTCTCGGATTTGCCCTCATCTGGCCCGTACTTTCGCATTTTTCGCATACTTGGATGGCCAGATCCTGTGTTTTTATATTGTTGGGATCACGTAGTAATGTGGTACCACACTGAAACAGTCAATTAAACCTGGTTGCGATCAATATTTTAGAGGATAACGCCGGTTATGTCTCGGTTAGGTCTGGGATTTGCCCTCATCTGGCTCGTACTTTCGCATTTTTCGCATACTTGTTGGCCAGATCCTGGATTTTTTCTGGTTTGTGTTACGTAGTAATGCGGTAGCACACCGAAACAGTCAATTAAACCTGGTTGCGATTAATATTTTAGAGGATAACGCCGGTTATGTCTCGGTTATTTCTGGGATTTGCCCTCATCTGGCCCGTACTTTCGCATTATTCGCGTACTTGTTGGCCAGATCCTGGGTTTTTCCTGGTTTGGATCCCGTAATAATGACGTTCCACACCGAAACAGTCAATTAAACCTGGTTCCGAATAGTATTTTAGAGGATAACGCTGGCTATGTCTGGGTTAGTTCTGGGATTTGCCCTCATCTGGCCCGTACTTTCGCATTTTTCGCATACTTGTTGGCAAGATCCTGGGCTTCTTCTGGTTTGTGTCACGTAGTAATGCGGTAGCACACCGAAGCAGTCAATTAAACCTCTTTGCGCTTAATATTTTAGAGGATAACGCCGGTTATGTCTCGGTTAAGTCTGGAATTTGCCCTCATCTGGCTCGTAATTTCGCATTTTTCGCATACTTGTTGGCCAGATCCTGGATTTTTTCTGGTATGTATCACGTATTAATGTGATACCACACTGAAACAGTCAATTGAAGCTGGGTCCGAATAGTATTTTAGAGGATAACGCTGGCTATGTCTGGGTTTGTTCTGGTATTTGCTATCATCTGGCTCATACTTTCGCGTTTTTCGCATATTTGTTGGTCAGATCCTGTGTTTTTTCTGGTTTGGATCACGTAGTAACGTGGGACCACTCTGAAACAGTCAATTAAACCTGGTTGCGATTAATATTTTAGAGGATAACGCCGGTTATGTCTCGGTTAGGTCTGGGATTTGCCCTCATCTGGCTCGTACTTTCGCATTTTTCGCATACTTTTTGGCCAGATCCTGGGCTTTTTCTGGTTTGTATCACGTAGTAATGTGGTACCACACTGAAACAGGTAATAGAAGCTGGTTCCGAATAGTATTTTAGAGGATAACGCTGGCTATGTCTGGGTAAGTTCTGGGATTTGCCCTCATCTGGCTCGTACCTTCGCATTTTTCGCATACTTGTTAGCCAGATCCTGGCCTTTTTCTGGTTTGGATCCCGTAATAATGACGTTCCACACCGAAACAGTCAATTAAACCTGGTTCCGAATAGTATTTTAGAGGATAACGCAGGTTGTGTCTCGGTTAATTCTGGAATTTGCCCTCATCTGCCTCGTACTTTCGCATTTTTCGCTTACTTGTTGGCCAGATCCTGGATTTTTTCTGGTTTGTGTCACGTAGTAATGTAGTACCACACAGAAACAGTCAATAGAAGCTGGTTCCGAATAGTATTTTAGAGGATAACGCTGGCTATGTTTGGGTTTGTTCTGGTATTTCCTATCATCTGGCTCATACTTTCGCGTTTTTCGCATATTTGTTGGCCAGATCCAGCGTTTTTTCTGGTTTGGATCCCGTAGTAATGGGGTTCCACACCGAAACAGTCAATTAAACCTGGTTGCGATTAAGATTTTAGAGGATAACGCTGGTTATCTCTCGGCTAGGTCTGGGATTTGCCCTGATCTGGCTCGTACTTTCGCATATTTCTCTTACTTGTTGAACAGATCCCGGGTTTTTCTGGTTTGGATCAAATAGAAATGTGGTACCACACTGAAACAGTCAATTAAACCTGGTTTCGATCAATATTTCAGAGGATAACGCATGTTAGGTCTAGGTTAGGCCGTGGATTTGCCCTCATCAGACTCATACTTTCGCATTCTTCACATACTTGTTGAACAGATCCCGGGTTTTTTCTGGTTTGGATCACGTGGTAATGCGGTACCACACTGAAACAGTCAATTCAACCTGGTCTCGATGAATATTTTAGAGGCTAACGCATGTTAGGTCTGGGTTAGGTCTAGGATTTGCCCTCGTCAGGCTCATATTTTCGCATTCTTCACATACTTCTTGAACAAATCCTGTGTTTTTTCCACACCGAAACAGTCAATTAAACCTGGTTTCGATTAATATTTTAGAGGATAACGCCGGTTATGTCTCGGTTAGGTCTGGGATTTGCCCTCATCTGGCTCGTACTTTCGCATTTTTCGCATACTTGTTTGCCAGATCCTGGGTTTTTTCTGGTTTGGATCCCGTAATAATGACGTTCCATACCGAAACAGTCAACTAAACCTGGTTTCGATTAATATTTTAGAGGATATTGCCTGTTATATCTCGGTTAGGTCTCGGATTTGCCCTCATCTGGCCCGTACTTTCGCATTTTTCGCATACTTGGATGGCCAGATCCTGTGTTTTTATATTGTTGGGATCACGTAGTAATGTGGTACCACACTGAAACAGTCAATTAAACCTGGTTGCGATCAATATTTTAGAGGATAACGCCGGTTATGTCTCGGTTAGGTCTGGGATTTGCCCTCATCTGGCTCGTACTTTCGCATTTTTCGCATACTTGTTGGCCAGATCCGGGATTTTTTCTGGTTTGTGTTACGTAGTAATGCGGTAGCACACCGAAACAGTCAATTAAACCTGGTTGCGATTAATATTTTAGAGGATAACGCCGGTTATGTCTCGGTTATTTCTGGGATTTGCCCTCATCTGGCCCGTACTTTCGCATTATTCGCGTACTTGTTGGCCAGATCCTGGGTTTTTCCTGGTTTGGATCCCGTAATAATGACGTTCCACACCGAAACAGTCAATTAAACCTGGTTCCGAATAGTATTTTAGAGGATAACGCTGGCTATGTCTGGGTTAGTTCTGGGATTTGCCCTCATCTGGCCCGTACTTTCGCATTTTTCGCATACTTGTTGGCAAGATCCTGGGCTTCTTCTGGTTTGTGTCACGTAGTAATGCGGTAGCACACCGAAGCAGTCAATTAAACCTCTTTGCGCTTAATATTTTAGAGGATAACGCCGGTTATGTCTCGGTTAAGTCTGGAATTTGCCCTCATCTGGCTCGTACTTTCGCATTTTTCGCATACTTGTTGGCCAGATCCTGGATTTTTTCTGGTATGTATCACGTATTAATGTGATACCACACTGAAACAGTCAATTGAAGCTGGGTCCGAATAGTATTTTAGAGGATAACGCTGGCTATGTCTGGGTTTGTTCTGGTATTTGCTATCATCTGGCTCATACTTTCGCGTTTTTCGCATATTTGTTGGCCAGATCCTGTGTTTTTTCTGGTTTGGATCACGTAGTAACGTGGGACCACTCTGAAACAGTCAATTAAACCTGGTTGCGATTAATATTTTAGAGGATAACGCCGGTTATGTCTCGGTTAGGTCTGGGATTTGCCCTCATCTGGCTCGTACTTTCGCATTTTTCGCATACTTTTTGGCCAGATCCTGGGCTTTTTCTGGTTTGTATCACGTAGTAATGTGGTACCACACTGAAACAGGTAATAGAAGCTGGTTCCGAATAGTATTTTAGAGGATAACGCTGGCTATGTCTGGGTAAGTTCTGGGATTTGCCCTCATCTGGCTCGTACCTTCGCATTTTTCGCATACTTGTTAGCCAGATCCTGGCCTTTTTCTGGTTTGGATCCCGTAATAATGACGTTCCACACCGAAACAGTCAATTAAACCTGGTTCCGAATAGTATTTTAGAGGATAACGCAGGTTGTGTCTCGGTTAATTCTGGAATTTGCCCTCATCTGCCTCGTACTTTCGCATTTTTCGCTTACTTGTTGGCCAGATCCTGGATTTTTTCTGGTTTGTGTCACGTAGTAATGTAGTACCACACAGAAACAGTCAATAGAAGCTGGTTCCGAATAGTATTTTAGAGGATAACGCTGGCTATGTTTGGGTTTGTTCTGGTATTTCCTATCATCTGGCTCATACTTTCGCGTTTTTCGCATATTTGTTGGCCAGATCCAGCGTTTTTTCTGGTTTGGATCCCGTAGTAATGGGGTTCCACACCGAAACAGTCAATTAAACCTGGTTGCGATTAAGATTTTAGAGGATAACGCTGGTTATCTCTCGGTTAGGTCTGGGATTTGCCCTGATCTGGCTCGTACTTTCGCATATTTCTCTTACTTGTTGAACAGATCCCGGGTTTTTCTGGTTTGGATCAAATAGAAATGTGGTACCACACTGAAACAGTCAATTAAACCTGGTTTCGATCAATATTTCAGAGGATAACGCATGTTAGGTCTAGGTTAGGCCGTGGATTTGCCCTCATCAGACTCATACTTTCGCATTCTTCACATACTTGTTGAACAGATCCCGGGTTTTTTCTGGTTTGGATCACGTGGTAATGCGGTACCACACTGAAACAGTCAATTCAACCTGGTCTCGATGAATATTTTAGAGGCTAACGCATGTTAGGTCTGGGTTAGGTCTAGGATTTGCCCTCGTCAGGCTCATATTTTCGCATTCTTCACATACTTCTTGAACAAATCCTGTGTTTTTTCTCGTTTGGATCTCATAGTTATGTGGTACCATACTGAAACAGTCGATTAAACCAGGTTTCGATCAATATTTTAGATGATAACGCACGTTAGGTCTATGTTAGGTCTGGGATTTGCTCTCATCAGGCTCATACTTTCACATATTTCTCATACTTGATGGCCAGATTCTGGGCTTTTTTCGGTTTGGATCACGTAGTAATGTGGTACCACACTGAAACAGACCATTAAACCTGGTTCCGATCAATATTTTTGAGGATAACCCATGTTAGGTCTAGGTTAGGCCTTGGATTTGCCCCCATCAGACTCATACTTTTTTTTTTTTTTTTTTTTTTTTTTTTTTGTCGTGGGGAAAATCTTCGAAAGACTCCCTCCAACCTCCTTGGGGAGAGGTGGGAGGGGTGTGTGGGATTCCCCGCGCCCGTACAACGACAGGCGCGGGACCTACCCACTAAAAACCCCACGGTGACCCTTCGGCACGCTTTGGGAGGATACCGGGAATCGCTCGAAGCATTCTTCCGGTATCCTCCCCGTGCCCGCGCTTTCGCGCCCATCCCCTGGGGGGACAATCGGTCCCCCCAGATCAGACTCATACTTTCGCATTCTTCACATACGTGTTGAACAGATCCCGGCTTTTTCTGGTTTGGATCACGTGGTAATATGTTACCACACTGAAACAGTCGATTAGACATGGTTCCGATCAATATTTTTGAGGATAACGCATGTTATGTCTGGGTTAGGTCTAGGGTTTGCTCTCATCAGGCTCATACTTTCGCATATTTCTCATACTTGATGGCCAGATTCGGGGCTTTTTTTTAGTTTGGATGACGTAGTAATGCGGTACCACACTGAAACAGTCCATTAATCCTGGTTTCGATCAATAATTTACAGGATAACGCATGTTAGGTCTATGTTAGGTCTGGAATTTGCTCTCATCAGGCTCATACTTTCGCATATTTCTGATACTTGATGTCCAGATTCTGGGCTTTTTTTGGTTTGGATCACGTAGTAATGTGGTACCACACTGAAACAGTTGACTAAACCAGGTCACGATCAATATTTTAGAGGATAACGCATGGTAGGTCTATGTTAGGTCTGGGATTTGCTCTCATCAGGCTCATACTTTCGCATATTTCTCATACTTGATGGCCAGATTCTGGGCTTTATTCTGGTTTGGATCACTTAGTAATGTGGTACCATACTGAAACAGTCGATTAAACCAGGTTTCGATCAATATTTTAGATGATAACGCATGTTAGGTATATGTTAGGTCTGGGATTTGCTCTCATCAGGCTCATACTTTCGCATATTTCTCATACTTGATGGCCTGATTCTGGGCTTTTTTCGGTTTGGATCACGTAGTAATGTGGTACCACACTGAAACAGTCGATTAGACCTGGTTCCGATCAATATTTTTGAGGATAACCCATGTTAGGGCTATGTTAGGTCTGGGATTTGCTCTCATCAGGCTCATACTTTCGCATATTTCTCATACTTGATGGCCAGATTCTGGGCCTTTTTTGGTTTCGATCACGTAGTAATGCGGTACCACACAGAAACAGTCAATTAAACCTGGTTTCGATCAATATTTTACAGGATAACACATGTTAGGTCTAGGTTATGTCTGGGATTTCCTCTGATCAGGCTCATACTTTCGCATATTTCTGATACATGATGGCCAGATTCTGATCCTTTTCTGGTTTCGATCACGTAGTATTGCGGTACCACACTGAAGCAGTCCATTAAACCTGGTTTCGCTCATTGTCTTAGAGGATAACGCATGTTATGTCTAGGTTAGGCCTTGGATTTGGCCTCTTCAGTCTCATACTTTCGCATTCTTCACATACTTCTTGAACAAATCCTGTGTTTTTTCTGGTTTGGATCACATAGTAATGTGGTACCATACTGAAACAGTCGATTAAACCAGGTTTCGATCAATATATTAGATGATAACGCATGTTAGGTCTAGGTAAGGCCTGGGATTTGCCCTCATCAGACTCATACTTTCGCATTCTTCACATACTTGTGGAACAGATCCTGGGATTTTTCTGGTTTGGATCACGTAGTAATGTGGTACCACACTGAAACAGTCCAGTAAACCTGGTTTCGATCAATATTTTAGATGATAACGCATGTTAGGTCTAGGTTAGGCCTGGGATTTGCCCTCATCAGACTCATACTTTCGCATTCTTCACATACTTGTTGAACAGATCCCGGGTTTTTTCTGGTTTGGATCACGTGCTAATATGTTACCACACTGAAACAGACCATTAAACCTGGTTTCGACCAATATTTTAGATGATAACGCATGTTAGGTCTAGGTTAGGTCTGGGATTTGCTCCTCATCAGGCTCATGCTTTCGCATATTTCTCATACTTGTGGAACAGATCCTGGGTTTTTTCTGGTTTGGATCACGTAGTAATGTAGTACCACACTGAAACAGTCGACTAAACTTTGTTTCGATAAATATTTTAGAGGATAACGCATGTTAGGTCTAGGTTAAGTCTGGGATTTGCTCTCATCAGGCTCATACTTACGCATATTTCCCATTCTTGTTGGCCAGATCCTGGGTTTTTTCTGCTTTGGATCACGTAGTAATGTGGTACCACACTGAAACAGTCGATTAGACCTGGTTCCGATCAATATTTTTGAGGATGACGCATGTTATGGTCTCGGTTAGGTCTAGGATTTGCTCCTCATCAGGCTCATGCTTTCGCATATTTCCCATACTCGTTGGCAAGATCCTGGGCTTTCACTGCTTTGGATCACGTAGCAATATGGTACCACACTGAAACAGTGTAGTAAACCTGGTTTCGATCAATAATTTAGAAGATAACTCATGTTAGGTCTAGTGCAGGCCTGGGATTTGCCCACATCAGACTCATACTTCCGCATTCTTCACATACTTGTGGAACAGATCCTGGGTTTTTTCTGGTTTCGATCACATAGTAATGTGGTACCACACTGAAACAGTCGATTAAGCCTGGTTTTGATCAATATTTTAGAGGATAACGCATGTTAGGTGTATGCTAGGTCTGGGATTTGCCCTCATGAGGCTCATACTTTCGCCTATTTCTCTTCCTTGATGGCCAGACTCTGGGCTTTTTCTGGTTTGGATCACGTCGTAATGTGGTACCACACTGAAACAGTCGATTAAACCTTGTCTCGATCAATATTTTAGAGGATAACGCATGTTAGGTCTGGGTTAGGTCGGGACTTGCCCTCATCAGTCTCATACTTTCGCATTCTTCACATACTTGTGGAACAGATCCCGTGTTTTTTCTGGTTTGGATCAGGTGGTAATGTGTTACCACACTGAAACAGACCATTAAACCTGGTTTCGATCAATATTTTAAAGGATACCGCATGTTAGGTCTATGTTCGGTCTGGGATTTGCTCTCGTCAGACTCATACTTTCGCATATTTCTTATACTTGATGGCAAGATTCTGGGCTTTTTCTGGTTTGGATCACGTCGTAATGTGGTACCACACTGAAACAGTCGATTAAACCTTGTCTCGATCAATATTTTAGAGGATAACGCATGTTAGGTCTGGGTTAGGTCGGGACTTGACCTCATCAGTCTCATACTTTCGCATTCTTCACATACTTCTTGGACAAATCCTGTGTTTTTTCTGGTTTGGATCACATAGTAATGTGGTACCATACTGAAACAGTCGATTAAACCAGGTTTCGATCAATATTTTAGATGATAACACATGTTAGGTCTAGCTTATGTCTGGGATTTCCACTGATCAGGCTCACACTTTCGCATATCTCTGATACATGATGGCCAGATTCTGATCTATTTCTGGTTTCGATCACGTAGTAATGCGGTACCACACTGAAACAGTCCATTAAACCTGGTTTCGATCAATGTTTTAGAGGATAACGCAAGTTATGTCTCGGTTAGGCCTTGGATTAGCCCTCTTCAGTCTCATACTTTCGCATTCTTCACATACTTGTGGAAGAGATCCTGGTTTTTTTTTGGTTTGGATCTAGTAGTCACGTGGTACCACACTGAAACAGTCCATTAAACCTGGTTCCGGTCAATATTTTTGAGGATAACGCATGTTAGGCCTATGTTAGGTCTGGGATTTGCTATCGTCAGACTCATACTTTCGCATATTTCTTATACTTGATGGCAAGATTCTGGGCTTTTTTGGTTTGGATCATGTAGTAATGTGGTACCACACTGAAACAGTCCATTAAACCTGCTTTCGATCAATGCTTTAGAGGATAACACCTGTTAGGTCTAGGTTAGGCCATGGATTTGCCCTTATCTGACTCATACTTTCGCATATTTCTCTTACATGTTAGCCAGATCCTTTGCTTTTTTTAGTTTGGATCACGTAGTAATGTGGTACCACACTGAAACAGTCGATTAAACCTTATCTCGATCAATATTTTAGAGGATAACGCATGTTAGGTCTGGGTTAGGACGGGACTTGACCTCATCAGTCTCATACTTTCGCATTCTTCACATACTTCTTGGACAAATCCTGTGTTTTTTCTGGTTTGGATCACATAGTAATGTGGTACCACACTGAAACAGTCCATTAAACCTGGTTTCGATCAATAATTTAGAGGATAACGCATGTTAGGTCTATGGCAGGTCAGGGATTTGCTCTCAGGAGGCTCATACTTTCGCATATTTCTGATACTTGATGTCCAGATTCTGGGCATTTTTTGGTTTGGATCACGTAATAATGTGGTACCACACTGGAACAGTCCATTACACCTGGTTGCGATCAATATTTTAGAGGATAACGCATGGTAGGTCTATGTTAGGTCTGGGATTTGCTCTGATCAGGCTCATACTTTCGCATATTTCTCATACTTCATGGCCAGATTCGGGGCTTTTTCTGGTTTGGATCACGTAGTAATGTGGTACCACACTGAAACAGTCGACTAAACCAGGTCACGATCAATATTTTAGATGATAACACATGTTAGGTCTGGGTTAGGTCTAGGATTTGCCCTCATCAGGCTCATACTTTCACATATTTCTCATACTTGATGGCCAGATTCTGGGCTTTTTTCGATTTGGATCACGTAGCAATGTGGTACCACACTGAAACAGTCGATTAGACCTGGTTTCGACCAATATTTTAGAGGATAACACATGGTAGGTCTATGTCAGGTCTGGGATTTGCTCTCACTAGGCTCATACTTTCGCATATTTCTCATACTTGATGGCCAGATTCTGGTCTTTTTCTGGTATCTATCACGTAGTTATGCGGTACCACACTGAAACAGTCAATTAAACCTGGTTTCGATCAATATTTTACGGGATAACACATGTTAGGTCTAGGTTATGTCTGCGATTTCCACTGATCAGGCTCATACTTTCACATATTTCTGATACATGATGGCCAGATACTGATCTTTTTCTGGTTTCGATCACGTAGTAATGCGGTACCACACTGAAACAGTCCATTAAACCTGGTTTCGATCAATATTTTAGAGGATAACGCATGTTAGGTCTAGGTTAGGCCTTGGATTTGCCCCCATCAGACTCATACTTTCGCATTCTTCACATACTTGTTGAACAGATCCCGGGTTTTTTCTGGTTTGGATCACGTGGTAATATGTTACCACACTGAAACAGACCATTAAACCTGGTTTCGACCAATATTTTAGAGGATAACGCATGATAGGTCTATGTTAGGTCTGGGGTTTGCTCACATCAGGCTCATACTTTCGCATATTTCTCATACTTGATGGCCAGTTTCTGGGCTTTTTCTGGTTTGGATCACGTTGTAATGTGGAACCACACTGAAACAGTCGATTGAACCTGGTCTCGATCAATATTTTAGAGGATAACGCATGTTAGGTCTGGGTTAGGATGGGACTTGCCCTCATCAGTCTCATACTTTCACATTCTTCACATACTTCTTGAACAAATCCTGTGTTTTTTCTGGTTTGGATCACATAGTAATGTGGTAGCATACTGAAACAGTCGATTAAACCAGGTTTCGATCAATATTTTAGATGAGAACGCAAGTTAGGTCTAAGTTAGGCCTGGGATTTGCCCTCATCAGACTCATACTTTCGCATTCTTCACATACTTGTGGAACAGATCCCGGGCTTTTTCTGGTTTGGATCACGTGGTAATGTGGTACCACACTGAAACTGTCA
The DNA here is from genome assembly GCF_051014445.1 of Colletes latitarsis. Classification (NCBI taxonomy): domain Eukaryota; kingdom Metazoa; phylum Arthropoda; class Insecta; order Hymenoptera; family Colletidae; genus Colletes; species Colletes latitarsis. Next base: position 27,523,425 of record NW_027488365.1, on the reverse strand, counting down.
ATTAAACCTAGTCGGGGCCAACATTTCAATGGATAACGCATGTTAGGTCTGGGCTACGTCTGTGATTTGCCCTCATGAGGCTAATACTTTCGCATATTTCTCATACTTGTTGGCCCGATCCTGGGCTTTTACTGGTTTGGATCACGTAGCAATGTGGTACCACACTGAAACAGACCATTAAACCTGGTTTCGATCAATGTTTTAGAGGTTAACGCATGTTAGGTCTAGGTTAGGCCTTGGATTTGCCCTCATCAGTCTCATACTTCCTCATTCTTCACATACTTCTTCAACAGATCCTGTGTTTTTTCTGGTTTGGATCACATAGTAATGTGGAACCATACTGAAACAGTCGATTAAACCAGGTTTCGATCAATATTTTAGATGATAACGCATGTTAGGTCTAGGTTAGGCCTGGGATTTGCCCTCATCAGACTCATACTTTCGCATTCTACACATACTTGTGGAACAGATCCTGGGTTTTTTCTGGTTTGGATCACGTAGTAATGTGGTACCACACTGAAACAGTCAATTCAACCTGGTCTCGATAAATATCTTAGAGGATAACGCATGTTAGATCTGGGTTAGGTCTGTGATTTGCCCTCATTAGGCTCATACTTTCGCATATTTCTCATACTTGATGGCCAGATTCTGGGCTTTTTCTGGTTTGGATCACGTAGTAGTGTGGTACCAGACTGAAACAGTCAATTCAACCTGGCCTCGATAAATATTTTAGAGGATAATGCATGTTAGGTCTGGGATTTGCCCCCTTCAGTCTCATACTTTCGCATTCTTCACAAGCTTGTTGGCCAGATCCCGGGTTTTTTTCTGGTTCGGATCACGTGGTAATGTGTTACCATACTGAAACAGACCTTTAAAACTGGTTTCGATCAATATTTTAGAGGATTACGCATGTTAGGTCTATATTAGGTCTGGGATTTGTTCTGATTAGGCTCATACTTTCGCATATTTCTCATACTTGATGGCCAGATTCTGGGCTTTTTTTGGATTGGATCACGTAGTAATGTGATACCACACTGAAACAGTCCATTAAACCTGGTTTCGATCAATATTTTAGAGGATAACACATGGTAGGTCTATGTCAGGTCTGGGATTTGCTCTCATGAGGCTCATACTTTCGCATATTTCTCATACTTGATGGCCAGATTCTGGGCTTTTTCTGGTTTGAATCACGTAGTAATGTGGTACCACAGTGAAATAGTCAATTCAACCTGGTCTCGATAAATATTTTAGAGCATAACGCATGTTAGGTCTGGGATAGGTCTAGGATTTGCCCTCATCAGGCTCATATTTTCGCATTTCTCGCATACTCGTTGACCAGATCCTGGGCTTCTTCTGGTTTTTTATCACGTGGTAATGTGGTACCACACTGATACAGTGAATTAAACCTAGTCGGGGTCAACATTTCAATGGATAACGCATGTTAGGTCTGGGTTAGGTCTGTGATTTGCCCTCATGAGGCTAATACTTTCGGATATTTCTCATACTTGTTTGCCAGATCCTGGGCTTTTACATGTTTGGATCACGTAGTAATGTGTTACCACACTGAAACAGTCCATTGAACCTGGTCTCGATCAATGTTTTAGAGGTTAACGCATGTTAGGTCTAGGTTAGGCCTTGGATTTGCTCTCATCAGTCTCATACTTCCTCATTCTTCACATACTTATTTAACAGATCCTGGGTTTTTTGTGGTTTGGATCACATACTAGTGTGGTACCACACTGATACAGTCGATTAAACATTGTCTCGATAAATATTTTAGAGCATAACGCATGTTAGGTCTGGGTTAGGTCTAGGATTTGCCCTCATCAGGCTCATATTTTCGCATTTCTCGCATACTCGTTGACCAGATCCTGGGCTTCTTCTGGTTTTTTTATCTCGTGGTAATGTGGTACCATACTGAAACAGTCAATTAAACCTAGTCTGGGTCAAAATTTCAAAGGATAACGTATGTTAGTTCTAGGTTAGGCCTTGGATTTGCCCTCATCAGTCTCATACTTCCTCATTCTTCACATACTTATTTAACAGATCCTGGGTTTTTTGTGGTTTGCATCACATACTAGTGTGGTACCACACTGATACAGTCGATTAAACATGGTTTTGATCAATATTTTAGCGGATAACACATATTAGGTCTAGGTTAGGTCTGGTATTTGCTCTCATCAGGCTCATACTTTCGCATATTTCTCATACTTGATGGCCAGATTCTGGGCCTTTTTTGGTTTCGTTCACGTAGTAATGTGGGACCACACTGAAACAGTCGATTAAACCTTATCTCGATCAATCTTTTAGAGGATAACGCATGTTAGGTCTATGTTAGGCCTTACATTTGGCACCATCGGACTCATACTTTCGCATTCTTCACATACATGTTGAACAGATCCCGGGTTTTTTCTGGTTTGGATCACGTGGTAATGTGTTGCCACACTGAAACAGTCAATTCAACCTGGTCTCCATAAACATTTTTGAGGATAACGCATGTTAGGTCTAGGTTAGGCCTTGGATTTGCCATCATCAGACTCATACTTTCGCATTCTTCACATACTTGTTGAAGAGATCCCGGGTTTTTTCTGGTTTGGATCACGTGGTAATGTGTTGCCACACTGAAACAGACCATTAAACCTGGTTTCGACCAAATTTTAGAGAATAACCCATGTTACGTCTATGTTAGGTCTGGGATTTGCCCCCATGAGGCTCATACTTTCGCCTATTTCTCGTACTTAATGGCCAGATTCTGGGCTTTTTCTGGTTTGGATCACGTAGTAATGTGGTACCACACTGAAACAGTCTTTTCAACCTGGTCTCGACAAATATTTTAGAGGATAGCGCATGTTAGGTCTGGGTTAGGTCTTGGATTTGCCCTCATCAGGCTCATACTTTCGCATATTTCTCTTACTTGTTAGCCAGAACCTTTGCTTTTTCTGGTTTGGATCACACAGTAATGTGGTACCACACTGAAACAGACCATTAAGCCTGGTTTCGATCAATATTTTAGAGGATACCCATGTTAGGTCTATGTTAGGTCTGGGATTTGCTCTCATCAGGCTCATACTTTCGCATATTTCTCATACTTGATGGCCAGATTCTGGGCTTTTTTTGGTTTCGATCACGTAGTAATGCGTTACTACACTGAAGTAGTCAATTAAACCCGGTTTCGATCAATATTTTACATGATAACACATGTTAGGTCTAGGTTATGTCTGGGACTTCCACTGATCAAGCTCATAGTTTCGCATATTTCTGACACTTGATGGCCAGATTCTGGGCTTTTTCTGGTTTCGATCACGTAGTAATGCGGTACCACACTGAAACAGTCTATTAAACCTGGTTTCGATCAATATTTTAGCGGATAACGCATGTTAGGACTATGTTAGGTCTGGGATTTGCTCTCACTAGGCTCATACTTTCGCATATTTCTCATACTTGATGGCCAAATTCTGGTCTTTTTCTGGTTTCGATCACGTAGTAATGCGGTACCACACAGAAACAGTCAATTAAACCCGATTTCGATCAATGCTTTAGAGGATAACGCATTTTAGGTCTAGGTTTAGCCTTGGATTTGCCCTCATCAGTCTCATACTTCCTCATTCTTCACATACTTCTTGAACAAATCCTGTGTTTCTTCTCGTTTGGATCACATAGTAATGTGGTACCATACTGAAACAGTCGATTAAACCAGGTTTCGATCAATATTTTAGATGACAACGCATGTTAGGTCTATGTTAGGTTTGGGATTTGCTCTCATCAGGCTCATACTTTCACATATTTCTCATACTTGATGGCCAGATTCTGGGCTTTTTTCGGTTTGGATCACGTAGTAATGTGGTACCACACTGAAACAGTCGATTAGACCTGGTTCCGATCAATATTTTTGAGGATAACCCATGTTAGGTCTATGTTAGGTCTGGGATTTGCTCTCATCAGGCTCATACTTTCACATATTTCTGATACATGATGGCCAGATACTGATCTTTTTCTGGTTTCGATCACGTAGTAATGCGGTACCACACTGAAACAGACCTTTAAAACTGGTTTCGATCAATATTTTAGAGGATTACGCATGTTAGGTCTATATTAGGTCTGGGATTTGTTCTCATTAGGCTCATACTTTTGCATATTTCTCATACTTGATGGCCAGATTCTGGGCTTTTTTTGGATTGGATCACGTAGTAATATGATACCACACTGAAACAGTCCATTAAACCTGGTTTCGATCAATATTTTAGAGGATAACACATGATAGGTCTATGTTAGGTCTGGGATTTGCTCTCATCAGGCTCATACTTTCGCATATTTCTCATACTTGATGGCCAGTTTCTGGGCTTTTTCTGGTTTGGATCACGTTGTAATGTGGTACCACACTGAAACAGTCGATTGAACCTGGTTTCGATCAATATTTTAGAGGATAACGCATGTTAGGTCTGGGTTAGGTTGGGACTTGCCCTCATCAGTCTCATACTTTCACATTCTTCACATACTTCTTGAACAAATCCTGTGTTTTTTCTGGTTTGGATCACATAGTAATGTGGTACCATACTGAAACAGTCTATTAAACCAGGTTTCGATCAATATTTTAGATGATAACGCATGTTAGGTCTAGGTTAGGCCTGGGATTTGCCCTCATCAGACTCATACTTTCGCATTCTACACATACTTGTGGAACAGATCCTGGGTTTTTTCTGGTTTGGATCACGTAGTAATGTGGTACCACACTGAAACAGTCAATTCAACCTGGTCTCGATAAATATCTTAGAGGATAACGCATGTTAGGTCTGGGTTAGGTCTAGGATTTCCCTCATCAGGCTCATATTTTCGCATTTTTCGCATACTCGTTGACCAGATTCTGGGCTTTTTCTGGTTTGAATCACGTAGTAATGTGGTACCACACTGAAATAGTCAATTCAACCTGGTCTCGATAAATATTTTAGAGCATAACGCATGCTAGGTCTAGGTTAGGCCTTGGATTTGCCCTCATCAGTCTCATACTTCCTCATTCTTCACATACTTATTTAACAGATCCTGGGTTTTTTGTGATTTGGATCACATACTAGTGTGGTACCACACTGATACAGTCGATTAAACATTGTATCGATAAATATTTTAGAGCATAACGCATGTTAGGTCTGGGTTAGGTCTGTGATTTGCTCTCATCAGGCTCATACTTTTGCATATTTGTCATACTTGATGGCCAGATTCTGGGCTTTTTTTGGTTTCGTTCACGTAGTAATGTGGGACCACACTGAAACAGTCGATTAAACCTTATCTCGATCAATCTTTTAGAGGATAACGCATGTTAGGTCTATGTTAGGTCTTAGATTTGGCCTCATCGGACTCATACTTTCGCATTCTTCACAAACTTGTTGAACAGATCCCGGGTTTTTTCTGGTTTGGATCACGTGGTAATGTGTTGCCACACTGAAACAGTCAATTCAACCTGGTCTCCATAAACATTTTAGAGGATAACGCATGTTAGGTCTAGGTTAGGCCTTGGATTTGCCCTCATCAGACTCATACTTTCGCATTCTTCACATACTTGTTGAACAGATCCCGGGTTTTTTCTGGTTTGGATCACGTGGTAATATGTTACCACACTGAAACAGACCATTAAACCTGCTTTCGACCAATATTTTAATGGATAACGCATGATAGGTCTATGTTAGGTCTGGGATTTGCTCTCATCAGGCTCATACTTTCGCATATTTCTCATACTTGATGGCCAGTTTCTGGGCTTTTTCTGGTTTGGATCACGTTGGAATGTGGAACCACACTGAAACAGTCGATTGAACCTGGTCTCGATCAATATTTTAGAGGATAACGTATGTTAGGTCTGGGTTAGGATGGGACTTGCCCTCATCAGTCTCATACTTTCACATTCTTCACATACTTCTTGAACAAATCCTGTGTTTTTTCTGGTTTGGATCACATAGTAATGTGGTAGCATACTGAAACAGTCGATTAAACCAGGTTTCGATCAATATTTTAGATGAGAACGCATGTTAGGTCTAAGTTAGGCCTGGGATTTGCCCTCATCAGACTCATACTTTCGCATTCTTCACATACTTGTGCAACAGATCCCGGGCTTTTTCTGGTTTGGATCACGTGGTAATGTGGTACCACACTGAAACTGTCAATTAAACCTAGTCGGGGCCAACATTTCAATGGATAACGCATGTTAGGTCTGGGCTACGTCTGTGATTTGCCCTCATGAGGCTAATACTTTCGCATATTTCTCATACTTGTTGGCCAGATCCTGGGCTTTTACTGGTTTGGATCACGTAGCAATGTGGTACCACACTGAAACAGACCATTAAACCTGGTTTCGATCAATGTTTTAGAGGTTAACGCATGTTAGGTCTAGGTTAGGCCTTGGATTTGCCCTCATCAGTCTCATACTTCCTCATTCTTCACATACTTCTTCAACAGATCCTGTGTCTTTTCTGGTTTGGATCACATAGTAATGTGGAACCATACTGAAACAGTCGATTAAACCAGGTTTCGATCAATATTTTAGATGATAACGCATGTTAGGTCTAGGTTAGGCCTGGGATTTGCCCTCATCAGACTCATACTTTCGCATTCTACACATACTTGTGGAACAGATCCTGGGTTTTTTCTGGTTTGGATCACGTAGTAATGTGGTACCACACTGAAACAGTCAATTCAACCTGGTCTCGATAAATATCTTAGAGGATAACGCATGTTAGATCTGGGTTAGGTCTGTGATTTGCCCTCATTAGGCTCATACTTTCGCATATTTCTCATACTTGATGGCCAGATTCTGGGCTTTTACTGGTTGGGATCACGTAGTAATGTGGGACCACATTGAAACAGTCGATTAAACCTGGTCTCGATCAATATTTTAGCGGATAACACATATTAGGTCTAGGTTAGGTCTGGTATTTGCTCTCATCAGGCTCATACTTTCGCATATTTCTCATACTTGATGGCCAGATTCTGGGCCTTTTTTGGTTTCGTTCACGTAGTAATGTGGGACCACACTGAAACAGTCGATTAAACCTTATCTCGATCAATCTTTTAGAGGATAACGCATGTTAGGCCTATGTTAGGCCTTAGATTTGGCCCCATCGGACTCATACTTTCGCATTCTTCACAAACTTGTTGAACAGATCCCAGGTTTTTTCTGGTTTGGATCACGTGGTAATGTGTTGCCACACTGAAACAGTCAATTCAACCTGGTCTCCATAAACATTTTAGAGGATAACGCATGTTAGGTCTAGGTTAGGCCTTGGATTTGCCCTCATCAGACTCATACTTTCGCATTCTTCACATACTTGTTGAACAGATCCCGGGTTTTTTCTGGTTTGGATCACGTGGTAATATGTTACCACACTGAAACAGACCATTAAACCTGCTTTCGACCAATATTTTAAAGGATAACGCATGATAGGTCTATGTTAGGTCTGGGATTTGCTCACATCAGGCTCATACTTTCGCATATTTCTCATACTTGATGGCCAGTTTCTGGGCTTTTTCTGGTTTGGATCACGTTGTAGTGTGGTACCACACTGAAACAGTCGATTGAACCTGGTTTCGATCAATATTTTAGAGGATAACGCATGTTAGGTCTGGGTTAGGTTGGGACTTGCCCACATCAGTCTCATACTTTCACATTCTTCACATACTTCTCGAACAAATCCTGTGTTTTTTCTGGTTTGGATCACATAGTAATGTGGTACCATACTGAAACAGTCGATTAAACCAGGTTTCGATCAATATTTTAGATGATAACGCATGTTTGGTCTAGGTTAGGCCTGGGATTTGCCCTCATCAGACTCATACTTTCGCATTCTTCACAAACTTGTTGAACAGATCCCGGGTTTTTTCTGGTTTGGATCACGTGGTAATGTGTTGCCACACTGAAACAGTCAATTCAACCTGGTCTCCATAAACATTTTAGAGGATAACGCATGTTAGGTCTAGGTTAGGCCTTGGATTTGCCCTCATCAGACTCATACTTTCGCATTCTTCACATACTTGTTGAAGAGATCCCGGGTTTTTTCTGGTTTGGATCACGTGGTAATGTGTTGCCACACTGAAACACACCATTAAACCTGGTTTCGACCAACTTTTAGAGAATAACCCATGTTTGGTCTATGTTAGGTCTGGGATTTGCTCTCATCAGGCTCATACTTTCGCATTCTTCACATACTTGTGCAAAAGATCCTGGGCTCTTTCTGGTTTGGATCACGTGGTAATGTGGTACCACACTGAAACAGTCGATTAAACCTTATCTCGATCAATCTTTTAGAGGATAACGCATGTTAGGTCTATGTTAGGTCTTAGATTTGGCCTCATCGGACTCATACTTTCGCATTCTTCACAAACTTGTTGAACAGATCCCGGGTTTTTTCTGGTTTGGATCACGTGGTAATGTGTTGCCACACTGAAACAGTCAATTCAACCTGGTCTCCATAAACATTTTAGAGGATAACGCATGTTAGGTCTAGGTTAGGCCTTGGATTTGCCCTCATCAGACTCATACTTTCGCATTCTTCACATACTTGTTGAACAGATCCCGGGTTTTTTCTGGTTTGGATCACGTGGTAATATGTTACCACACTGAAACAGACCATTAAACCTGCTTTCGACCAATATTTTAATGGATAACGCATGATAGGTCTATGTTAGGTCTGGGATTTGCTCTCATCAGGCTCATACTTTCGCATATTTCTCATACTTGATGGCCAGTTTCTGGGCTTTTTCTGGTTTGGATCACGTTGGAATGTGGAACCACACTGAAACAGTCGATTGAACCTGGTCTCGATCAATATTTTAGAGGATAACGTATGTTAGGTCTGGGTTAGGATGGGACTTGCCCTCATCAGTCTCATACTTTCACATTCTTCACATACTTCTTGAACAAATCCTGTGTTTTTTCTGGTTTGGATCACATAGTAATGTGGTAGCATACTGAAACAGTCGATTAAACCAGGTTTCGATCAATATTTTAGATGAGAACGCATGTTAGGTCTAAGTTAGGCCTGGGATTTGCCCTCATCAGACTCATACTTTCGCATTCTTCACATACTTGTGCAACAGATCCCGGGCTTTTTCTGGTTTGGATCACGTGGTAATGTGGTACCACACTGAAACTGTCAATTAAACCTAGTCGGGGCCAACATTTCAATGGATAACGCATGTTAGGTCTGGGCTACGTCTGTGATTTGCCCTCATGAGGCTAATACTTTCGCATATTTCTCATACTTGTTGGCCAGATCCTGGGCTTTTACTGGTTTGGATCACGTAGCAATGTGGTACCACACTGAAACAGACCATTAAACCTGGTTTCGATCAATGTTTTAGAGGTTAACGCATGTTAGGTCTAGGTTAGGCCTTGGATTTGCCCTCATCAGTCTCATACTTCCTCATTCTTCACATACTTCTTCAACAGATCCTGTGTCTTTTCTGGTTTGGATCACATAGTAATGTGGAACCATACTGAAACAGTCGATTAAACCAGGTTTCGATCAATATTTTAGATGATAACGCATGTTAGGTCTAGGTTAGGCCTGGGATTTGCCCTCATCAGACTCATACTTTCGCATTCTACACATACTTGTGGAACAGATCCTGGGTTTTTTCTGGTTTGGATCACGTAGTAATGTGGCACCACACTGAAACAGTCAATTCAACCTGGTCTCGATAAATATCTTAGAGGATAACGCATGTTAGATCTGGGTTAGGTCTGTGATTTGCCCTCATTAGGCTCATACTTTCGCATATTTCTCATACTTGATGGCCAGATTCTGGGCTTTTACTGGTTGGGATCACGTAGTAATGTGGGACCACATTGAAACAGTCGATTAAACCTGGTCTCGATCAATATTTTAGCGGATAACACATATTAGGTCTAGGTTAGGTCTGGTATTTGCTCTCATCAGGCTCATACTTTCGCATATTTCTCATACTTGATGGCCAGATTCTGGGCCTTTTTTGGTTTCGTTCACGTAGTAATGTGGGACCACACTGAAACAGTCGATTAAACCTTATCTCGATCAATCTTTTAGAGGATAACGCATGTTAGGCCTATGTTAGGCCTTAGATTTGGCCCCATCGGACTCATACTTTCGCATTCTTCACAAACTTGTTGAACAGATCCCGGGTTTTTTCTGGTTTGGATCACGTGGTAATGTGTTGCCACACTGAAACAGTCAATTCAACCTGGTCTCCATAAACATTTTAGAGGATAACGCATGTTAGGTCTAGGTTAGGCCTTGGATTTGCCCTCATCAGACTCATACTTTCGCATTCTTCACATACTTGTTGAACAGATCCCGGGTTTTTTCTGGTTTGGATCACGTGGTAATATGTTACCACACTGAAACAGACCATTAAACCTGCTTTCGACCAATATTTTAAAGGATAACGCATGATAGGTCTATGTTAGGTCTGGGATTTGCTCACATCAGGCTCATACTTTCGCATATTTCTCATACTTGATGGCCAGTTTCTGGGCTTTTTCTGGTTTGGATCACGTTGTAGTGTGGTACCACACTGAAACAGTCGATTGAACCTGGTTTCGATCAATATTTTAGAGGATAACGCATGTTAGGTCTGGGTTAGGTTGGGACTTGCCCACATCAGTCTCATACTTTCACATTCTTCACATACTTCTCGAACAAATCCTGTGTTTTTTCTGGTTTGGATCACATAGTAATGTGGTACCATACTGAAACAGTCGATTAAACCAGGTTTCGATCAATATTTTAGATGATAACGCATGTTTGGTCTAGGTTAGGCCTGGGATTTGCCCTCATCAGACTCATACTTTCGCATTCTTCACAAACTTGTTGAACAGATCCCGGGTTTTTTCTGGTTTGGATCACGTGGTAATGTGTTGCCACACTGAAACAGTCAATTCAACCTGGTCTCCATAAACATTTTAGAGGATAACGCATGTTAGGTCTAGGTTAGGCCTTGGATTTGCCCTCATCAGACTCATACTTTCGCATTCTTCACATACTTGTTGAAGAGATCCCGGGTTTTTTCTGGTTTGGATCACGTGGTAATGTGTTGCCACACTGAAACACACCATTAAACCTGGTTTCGACCAACTTTTAGAGAATAACCCATGTTTGGTCTATGTTAGGTCTGGGATTTGCTCTCATCAGGCTCATACTTTCGCATTCTTCACATACTTGTGCAAAAGATCCTGGGCTTTTTCTGGTTTGGATCACGTGGTAATGTGGTACCACACTGAAACTGTCAATTAAACCTAGTCGGGGCCAACATTTCAATGGATAACGCATGATAGGTCTGGGTTACGTCTGTGATTTGCCCTCATGAGGCTAATAGTTTCGCATATTTCTCATACTTGTTGGCCAGATCCTGGGCTTTTACTGGTTTGGATCACGTAGTAATGTGGTACCACACTGAACCAGTCCATTAAACCTGGTTTCGATCAATGTTGTAGAGGTTAACGCATGTTAGGTCTAGGTTAGGCCTTGGATTTGCCCTCATCAGTCTCATACTTCCTCATTCTTCACATACTTCTTCAACAGATCCTGTGTTTTTTCTGGTTTGGATCACATAGTAATGTGGAACCATACTGAAACAGTCGATTAAACCAGGTTTCGATCAATATTTTAGATGATAACGCATGTTAGGTCTAGGTTAGGCCTGGGATTTGCCCTCATCAGACTCATACTTTCGCATTCTACACATACTCGTGGAACAGATCCTGGGTTATTTCTGGTTTGGATCACGTAGTAATGTGGTACCACACTGAAACAGTCAATTCGACCTGGTCTCGATAAATATCTTAGAGGATAACGCATGTTAGATCTGGGTTAGGTCTAGGATTTCCCTCATCAGGCTCATATTTTCGCATTTTTCGCATACTCGTTGACCAGATTCTGGGCTTTTTCTGGTTTGAATCACGTAGTAATGTGGTACCACACTGAAACAGTCCATTGAACCTGGTCTCGTTCAATGTTTTAGAGGATAACGCATGTTAGGTCTAGGTTAGGCCTTGGATTTGCCCTCATCAGTGTCATACTTCCTCACTCTTCACATACTTATTTAACAGATCCTGGGTTTTTTGTGGTTTGGATCACATACTAGTGTGGTACCACACTGATACAGTCGATTAAACATTGTCTCGATAAATATTTTAGAGCATAACGCATGTTAGGTCTGGGTTAGGTCTAGGATTTGCCCTCATCAGGCTCATATTTTCGCATTTCTCGCATACTCGTTGACCAGATCCTGGGCTTCTTCTGGTTTTTTATCACGTGGTAATGTGGTACCACACTGAAACAGTCAATTAAACCTAGTCTGGGTCAAAATTTCAAAGGATAACGTATGTTAGGTCTAGGTTAGGCCTTGGATTTGCCCTCATCAGTCTCATACTTCCTCATTCTTCACATACTTATTTAACAGATCCTGGGTTTTTTGTGGTTTGGATCACATACTAGTGTGGTACAACACTGATACAGTCGATTAAACATGGTTTTGATCAATATTTTAGCGGATATCACATATTAGGTCTAGGTTAGGTCTGGTATTTGCTCTCATCAGGCTCATACTTTCGCATATTTCTCATACTTGATGGCCAGATTCTGGGCCTTTTTTGGTTTCGTTCACGTAGTAATGTGGGACCACACTGAAACAGTCGATTAAACCTTGTCTCGATCAATCTTTTAGAGGATAACGCATGTTAGGTCTATGTTAGGCCTTAGATTTGGCCCCATCGGAATCATACTTTCGCATTCTTCACATACTTGTTGAACAGATCCCGGGTTTTTTCTGGTTTGGATCACGTGGTAATGTGTTGCCACACTGACACAGTCAATTCAACCTGGTCTCCATAAATATTTTAGAGGATAACGCATGTTAGGTCTAGGTTAGTCCTTGGATTTGCCCTCATCAGACTCATACTTTCGCATTCTTCACATACTTGTTGAAGAGATCCCGGGTTTTTTCTGGTTTGGATCACGTGGTAATGTGGTACCACACTAAAACTGTCAATTAAACCTAGTCTGGGTCAAAATTTCAAAGGATAACGTATGTTAGGCCCGGGTTAGGTCTGTGATTTGCCCTTAATGAGGCTAATACTTTCGCATATTTCTCATTCTTGTTGGCCAGACCCTGGGCTTTTACTGGTTGGGATCACGTAGTAATGTGGGACCACATTGTAACAGTCGATTAAACCTGGTCTCGATTAATATTTTGGAGGATAACGCATGTTAGGTCTGGGTTAGGTCTGGGAATTGCCATCCTCTGTCTCATACTTTCGCATTCTTCACATACTTGTTGGCCAGATCCTGCGTTTTTTCTGGTTCGGATCACATAGTAATGTGGTACCACACTGAAACAGTCGACTAAACCAGGTCACGATCAATATTTCAGAGGATATCACATGTTAAGTCTGAGTTGGGTCTGGGATTTGCCCTCATGAGGCTCATACTTTCGCCTATTTCTCTTACTTAATGGCCAGATTCTGGGCTTTTCCTGGTATGGATTACGTAGTAATGTTGTACCACACTGAAACAGTCTTTTCAACCTGGTCTCGACAAATATTTTGGTGTATAGCGCATGTTAGGTCTGGGTTAGGTCTTGGATTTGCCCTCATCAGGCTCTTACTTTCGCATATTTCTCTTACTTGTTAGCCAGAACCTTTGCTTTTTCTGGTTTGGATCACACAGTAATGTGGTACCACACTGAAACAGACCATTAAGCCTGGTTTCGATCAATATTTTAGAGGATAACGTATGTTAGGTCGGGATGAGGTCTGGGATTTGCCCTCATCAGTAGCATGGTTCCTCACTCTTCACATACTTGTTGAACAGATCCCGAGTTTTTTCTGGTTTGGATCACGTGGTAATATGGTACCACACTGCAACAGACCATTAAACCTGGTTTCGATCAATATTTTTGAGGATAACGCATGTTAGGTCTAGGTTAGGTCAGGGATTTGCACACATCAGGCTCATAGTTTCGCATATTTCTCATACTTGATGGCCAGATTCTGGGCCTCTCTTGGTTTCGATCACGTAGTAATGCGGTACCACACTGAAATAGTCCATTAAACCTGGTTTCGATCAATGTTTTAGAGGATAACGCATGTTAGGTCTTGGTTAGGCCTTGGATTTGCCCTCTTCAGGCTCACTCTTTCGCATATTTCTCATACTTGATGGCCAGATTCTGGGCTTTTTTGGTTTGGATCACGTAGTATTGTGGTACCGCACAGAAACAGTCCCTTAAACCAGGTTTTGATCAATATTTTAGAGGATAACGCAAGTTAGGTCTATGTTAGCTCTGGGATTTGCTCTCATCAGGCTCATACTTTCGCATTTTTCGCATACTCGTCGACCAGATCCTGGGCTTTTTCTGGTTTGGAACACGCGGTAATGTGGTACCACACTGAAACAGTCAATTAAACCTAGTCAGGGTCAACATTTGAAAGGATAACGCATGCTAGGTCTGGGTTAGGTCTGTGATTTGCCTTCATGAGGCTAATACTTTCGCATATTTCTCATACTTGTTGGCCAGATCCTGGGCTTTTACTGGTTTGGATCACGTAGTAATGTGGGACCACACTGAAACAGTCGATTAAACCTGGTCTCGATCAATATTTTAGAGGATAACGCATGTTAGATCTGAGTTGGGTCTAGGATTTGCCGTCATCAGGCTCATACTTTCGCATATTTCTCTTACTTGATAGCCAGATCCTTTGCTTTTTCTGGTTTGGATCACATAGAAATGTGGTACCACACTGAAACAGTCAATTAAACCTGGTTTCGATCAATATTTCAGAGGATAACGCATGTTAGGTCTAGGTTAGGCCGTGGATTTGCCCTCATCAGACTCATACTTTCGCATTCTTCACATACTTGTTGAACAGATCCCGGGTTTTTTCTGGTTTGGATCACGTGGTAATGCGGTACCACACTGAAACAGTCCATTAAACCTGGTTTCGATCAATGTTTTAGAGGATAACACCTGTTAGGTCTAGGTTAGGCCTTGGATTTGCCCTTATCTGACTCATACTTTCGCATTCTTCACATACTTGTTGAACAGATCCCGGGTTTTTTCTGGTTTGGATCTCGTGGTAATGTGTTACCACACTGAAACAAACCATTAAACCTGGTTTGGATCAATATTTTAGAGGATAACGCAAGTTAGGTCTATGTTAGGTCTGGAATTTGCTCTCATAAGGCTCATACTTTCGCATATTTCTCATACTTGATGGCCAGATTCTGGGCTTTTTTTGGTTTGGATCACGTAGTAATGTGGTACCACACTGAAACAGTCCATTAAACCTGGTTTCGATCAATAATTTAGAGGATAACGCATGTTAGGTCTATGACAGGTCTGGGATTTGCTCTCATGAGGCTCATACTTTCGCATATTTCTGATACTTGATGTCCAGATTCTGGGCATTTTTTGGTTTGGATCACGTAATAATGTGGTACCACACTGGAACAGTCCATTACACCCGGTTTCGATCAATATTTTAGAGGATAACGCATGGTAGGTCTATGTTAGGTCTGGGATTTGCTCTGATCAGGCTCTTACTTTCGCATATTTCTCATACTTCATGGCCAGATACGGGGCTTTTTCTGGTTTGGATCACGTAGTAATGTGGTACCACACTGAAACAGTCAATTCAACCTGGTCTCGATGAATATTTTAGAGGATAACGCATGTTAGGTCTGGGTTAGGTCTAGGATTTGCCCTCATCAGGCTCATATTTTCGCATTCTTCACATACTTCTTGAACAAATCCTGTGTTTTTTCTCGTTTGGATCACATAGTAATGTGGGACCACACTGAAACAGTCGATTAAACCTGGTCTCGATCAATCTTTTAGAGGATAACGCATGTTAGGTGTAGGTTAGGCCTTAGATTTGGCCCCATCAGACTCATACTTTCGCATTCTTCACATACTTGTTGAACAGATCCCGGGATTTTTCTGGTTTGGATCACGTGGTAATGTGTTGCCACACTGAAACAGACCATTAAACATGGTTTCGACCAAATTTTAGAGAATAACCCATGTTAGGTCTATGTTAGGTCTGGGATTTGCTCTCATTAGGCTCATACTTTCGCATATTTCTCATACTCGTTGACCAGATCCTGGGCTTTTTCTGGTTTGGATTACGTGGTAGTGTGGTACCACATTGAAACAGTCAATTAAACCTAGTCTGGGTCAACATTTCAAAGGATAACGCATGTTAGGTCTGGTTTAGGCCTGGGATTTGCCCTCATCAGACTCATATTTTCGCATTCTTCACATACTTGTGGAACAGATCCTGGGTTTTTTCTGGTTTGGTTTCACGTAGTAATGTGGTACCACACTGAAACAGTCCATTAAACCTGGTTTCGATCAATGATTTAGAGGATAACGCATGTTAGGCCTAGGTTAGGTCTGGGATTTGCTCAGATGAGGCTCATACTTTCGCATACTTCACATCCTTGATGGCCAGATTTTGGGCTTTTTCTGGTTTGAATCACGTAGTAATGTGGTACCACACTGAAGTAGTCAATTCAACCTGGTCTCGATATATATTTTAGAGCATAACGCATGTTAGGTCTGGGTTAGGTCTAGGATTTGCCCTCATGAGGCTAATACTTTCGCATATTTCTCATACTTGTTGGCCAGATCCTGGGCTTTTACAGGTTTGGATCACGTAGTAATGTGGTACCACACTGAAATAGTCAATTCAACCTGGTCTCGATATATATTTTAGAGCATAACGCATGTTATGTCTGGGTTAGGTCTAGGATTTGCCCTCATCAGGCTCATATTCTCGCATTTTTCGCATACTCGTTGACCAGATCCTGGGCTTTTTCTGGTTTCGATCACGTGGTAATGTGGTACCACACTGAAACAGTTAATTAACCCTAGTCGGGGCCAACATTTCAATGGATAACGCATGTTAGGTCTGGGTTAGGTCTGTGATTTGCCCTCATGAGGCTAATACTTTCGCATATTTCTCATACTTGTTGGCCAGATCCTGGGCTTTTACTGGTTTGGATCACGTAGTAATGTGGTCCCACACTGAAACAGTCCATTAAACCTGGTTTCGATCAATGTTTTAGAGGATAACGCATGTTAGGTCTAGGTTAGGCCTTGGATTTGCCCCCTTCAGTCTCATACTTTCGCATTCTTCACATACTTGTTGGCCAGATTCTGGGCTTTTTTTGGTTTGGATCACCTAGTAATGTGGTGCCACACTGAAACAGTCCATTAAACCTGGATTCGATCAATATTTTAGAGGATAACGCATGTTAGGTCTAGGTTATGCCTTGGATTTGCCCCCATCAGACTCATACTTTCGCATTCTTCACATACTTGTTGAACAGATCCCGGGTTTCTTCTGGTTTGGATCATGTGGTAATGTGTTACCACACTGAAACAGACCATTAAACCTGGTTTCGACCAAATTTTTGAGAATAACGCATGTTAGGTCTATATTAGGTCTGGGATTTGTTCTGATTAGGCTCATACTTTCGCATATTTCTCATACTTGATGGCCAGATTCTGGGCTTTTTTTGGTTTGGATCACGTAGTAATGTGATACCACACTGAAACAGTCCATTAAACCTGGTTTCGACCAAATTTTTTAGAGAATAACGCATGTTAGGTCTATGTTAGGTCTGGGATTTGCTCTCATCAGGCTCATACTTTCGCATATTTCTCATACTTGATTGCCAGATTCTGGGCTTTTTCTGGTTTGAATCACGTAGTAATGTGGTACCACACTGAAATAGTCAATTCAACCTGGTCTCGATAAATATTTTAGAGCATAACGCATGTTAGGTCTGGGTTAGGTCTAGGATTTGCCCTCATGAGGCTAATACTTTCGCATATTTCTCATACTTGATGGCCAGATTCTGGGCCTTTTTTGGTTTCGATCACGTAGTAATGTGGGACCACACTGAAACAGTCGATTAAACCTGGTCTCGATCAATCTTTTAGAGGATAACGCATGTTAGGTCTAGGTTAGGCCTTAGATTTGGCCCCATCAGACTCATACTTTCGCATTCTTCACATACTTGTTGAACAGATCCCGGGTTTTTTCTGGTTTGGATCACGTGGTAATGTGTTACCACACTGAAACAGACCATTAAACCTGGTTTCGATCAATATTTTTGAGGATAACGCACGTTAGGTCTTGGTTAGGTCTGGTATTTGCACTCATCAGACCCATACATTCGCATATTTCTCATACTTGATGGCCAGATTCTGGGCTTTTTCTGGATTGGATCACGTAGTAGTGTGGTACCTCACTGAAACAGTCAATTCAACCTGGTCTCCATAAATATTTTAGAGGATAACGCATGTTAGGTCTAGGTTAGGTCTGGGATTCGCTCTCATCAGGCTCATACTTTCGCATATTTCTCATACTTGTTGGCCAGATCCTGGGCTTTTACAGGTTTGGATCACGTAGTAATGTGGTACCACACTGAAGCAGTGCATTGAACCTGGTTTCGATCAATGTTTTAGAGGATAACGCATGTTAGGTCTATGTTAGGTCTGGGATTTGCATTCATCAGGCTCATGCTTTCGCGTATTTCTCATACTAGATGGCCAGATTCTGGGCTTTTTCTGGTTTCGATCACGTAGTAATGCGGTACCACACTGAAGCAGTCCATTAAACCTCGTTTCGCTTAATGTCTTAGAGGATAACGCATGTTAGGTCTGGGTTAGGACTAGGATTTGCCCTCATCATGCTCATATTTTCGCATTTTTCGCTTACTCGTTGACCAGATCCTGGGCTTTTTCTGGTTTGGGTCACGTGGTAATGTGGTGCCATACTGAAACAGTCGATTAATCCAGGTTTCGATCAATATTTTAGATGATAACGCATGTTAGGTCTACGTTAGGCCTGGGATTTGCCCTCATCAGACTCATACTTTCGCATTCTTCACATGCTTCTTGAACAGATCCCGGGTTTTCTTCTGGTTTCGATCACGTGGTAATATGTTACCACACTGAAACAGACCATTAAACCTGGTTTCGATCAATATTTTTGAGGATAGCGCATTTTAGGTATGGGTTAGGTCTGGGATTTGCCTCCTTCAGTCTCACACTTTCGCATTCTTCACATACTTGCTGAACAGATCCCGGGTTTTTTCTGGTTTGGATCACGTGGTAATGTCTTGCCACACTGAAACTGTCCATTAAACCTGGTTTCGATCAATGTTTTAGAGGATAACGCATGTTAGGTTTATGTTAGGTCTGGGATTTGCATTCATCAGGCTCATACTTTCGCATATCTCTCATACTAGATGGCCAGATTCTGGGCTTTTTCTGGTTTGGATCACGTAGTAATGTTTTACCACACTGAAACAGTCAATTCAACCTGGTCTCGATAAATATTTTAGAGGATAACGCATGTCAGGTCAATGTTAGGTCTGGGTTTTGCACTCATCAGGCTCATACTTTCGCATGTTTCGCATACTCGTCGACCAGATCCTGGGCTTTTTCTGGTTTGGAACACGCGGTAATGTGGTACCACACTGAAACAGTCAATTAAACCTAGTCAGGGTCAACATTTGAAAGGATAACGCATGCTAGGTCTGGGTTAGGTCTGTGATTTGCCTTCATGAGGCTAATACTTTCGCATATTTCTCATACTTGTTGGCCAGATCCTGGGCTTTTACTGGTTTGGATCACGTAGTAATGTGGGACCACACTGAAACAGTCGATTAAACCTGGTCTCGATCAATATTTTAGAGGATAACGCATGTTAGATCTGAGTTGGGTCTAGGATTTGCCGTCATCAGGCTCATACTTTCGCATATTTCTCTTACTTGATAGCCAGATCCTTTGCTTTTTCTGGTTTGGATCACATAGAAATGTGGTACCACACTGAAACAGTCAATTAAACCTGGTTTCGATCAATATTTCAGAGGATAACGCATGTTAGGTCTAGGTTAGGCCGTGGATTTGCCCTCATCAGACTCATACTTTCGCATTCTTCACATACTTGTTGAACAGATCCCGGGTTTTTTCTGGTTTGGATCACGTGGTAATGCGGTACCACACTGAAACAGTCCATTAAACCTGGTTTCGATCAATGTTTTAGAGGATAACACCTGTTAGGTCTAGGTTAGGCCTTGGATTTGCCCTTATCTGACTCATACTTTCGCATTCTTCACATACTTGTTGAACAGATCCCGGGTTTTTTCTGGTTTGGATCTCGTGGTAATGTGTTACCATACTGAAACAAACCATTAAACCTGGTTTGGATCAATATTTTAGAGGATAACGCAAGTTAGGTCTATGTTAGGTCTGGAATTTGCTCTCATAAGGCTCATACTTTCGCATATTTCTCATACTTGATGGCCAGATTCTGGGCTTTTTTTGGTTTGGATCACGTAGTAATGTGGTACCACACTGAAACAGTCCATTAAACCTGGTTTCGATCAATAATTTAGAGGATAACGCATGTTAGGTCTATGACAGGTCTGGGATTTGCTCTCATGAGGCTCATACTTTCGCATATTTCTGATACTTGATGTCCAGATTCTGGGCATTTTTTGGTTTGGATCACGTAATAATGTGGTACCACACTGGAACAGTCCATTACACCTGGTTTCGATCAATATTTTAGAGGATAACGCATGGTAGGTCTATGTTAGGTCTGGGATTTGCTCTGATCAGGCTCTTACTTTCGCATATTTCTCATACTTCATGGCCAGATACGGGGCTTTTTCTGGTTTGGATCACGTAGTAATGTGGTACCACACTGAAACAGTCAATTCAACCTGGTCTCGATGAATATTTTAGAGGATAACGCATGTTAGGTCTGGGTTAGGTCTAGGATTTGCCCTCATCAGGCTCATATTTTCGCATTCTTCACATACTTCTTGAACAAATCCTGTGTTTTTTCTCGTTTGGATCACATAGTAATGTGGGACCACACTGAAACAGTCGATTAAACCTGGTCTCGATCAATCTTTTAGAGGATAACGCATGTTAGGTGTAGGTTAGGCCTTAGATTTGGCCCCATCAGACTCATACTTTCGCATTCTTCACATACATGTTGAACAGATCCCGGGTTTTTTCTGGTTTGGATCACGTGGTAATGTGTTGCCACACTGAAACAGACCATTAAACATGGTTTCGACCAAATTTTAGAGAATAACCCATGTTAGGTCTATGTTAGGTCTGGGATTTGCTCTCATTAGGCTCATACTTTCGCATATTTCTCATACTCGTTGACCAGATCCTGGGCTTTTTCTGGTTTGGATTACGTGGTAGTGTGGTACCACATTGAAACAGTCAATTAAACCTAGTCTGGGTCAACATTTCAAAGGATAACGCATGTTAGGTCTGGTTTAGGCCTGGGATTTGCCCTCATCAGACTCATATTTTCGCATTCTTCACATACTTGTGGAACAGATCCTGGGTTTTTTCTGGTTTGGTTTCACGTAGTAATGTGGTACCACACTGAAACAGTCCATTAAACCTGGTTTCGATCAATGATTTAGAGGATAACGCATGTTAGGCCTAGGTTAGGTCTGGGATTTGCTCAGATGAGGCTCATACTTTCGCATACTTCACATCCTTGATGGCCAGATTTTGGGCTTTTTCTGGTTTGAATCACGTAGTAATGTGGTACCACACTGAAATAGTCAATTCAACCTGGTCTCGATATATATTTTAGAGCATAACGCATGTTAGGTCTGGGTTAGGTCTAGGATTTGCCCTCATGAGGCTAATACTTTCGCATATTTCTCATACTTGTTGGCCAGATCCTGGGCTTTTACAGGTTTGGATCACGTAGTAATGTGGTACCACACTGAAATAGTCAATTCAACCTGGTCTCGATATATATTTTAGAGCATAACGCATGTTATGTCTGGGTTAGGTCTAGGATTTGCCCTCATCAGGCTCATATTCTCGCATTTTTCGCATACTCGTTGACCAGATCCTGGGCTTTTTCTGGTTTCGATCACGTGGTAATGTGGTACCACACTGAAACAGTCAATTAACCCTAGTCGGGGCCAACATTTCAATGGATAACGCATGTTAGGTCTGGGTTAGGTCTGTGATTTGCCCTCATGAGGCTAATACTTTCGCATATTTCTCATACTTGTTGGCCAGATCCTGGGCTTTTACTGGTTTGGATCACGTAGTAATGTGGTCCCACACTGAAACAGTCCATTAAACCTGGTTTCGATCAATGTTTTAGAGGATAACGCATGTTAGGTCTAGGTTAGGCCTTGGATTTGCCCCCTTCAGTCTCATACTTTCGCATTCTTCACATACTTGTTGGCCAGATTCTGGGCTTTTTTTGGTTTGGATCACCTAGTAATGTGGTGCCACACTGAAACAGTCCATTAAACCTGGATTCGATCAATATTTTAGAGGATAACGCATGTTAGGTCTAGGTTATGCCTTGGATTTGCCCCCATCAGACTCATACTTTCGCATTCTTCACATACTTGTTGAACAGATCCCGGGTTTCTTCTGGTTTGGATCACGTGGTAATGTGTTACCACACTGAAACAGACCATTAAACCTGGTTTCGACCAAATTTTTGAGAGTAACGCATGTTAGGTCTATATTAGGTCTGGGATTTGTTCTGATTAGGCTCATACTTTCGCATATTTCTCATACTTGATGGCCAGATTCTGGGCTTTTTTTGGTTTGGATCACGTAGTAATGTGGGACCACACTGAAACAGTCGATTAAACCTGGTCTCGATCAATATTTTAGAGGATAACGCATGTTAGATCTGAGTTGGGTCTAGGATTTGCCGTCATCAGGCTCATACTTTCGCATATTTCTCTTACTTGATAGCCAGATCCTTTGCTTTTTCTGGTTTGGATCACATAGAAATGTGGTACCACACTGAAACAGTCAATTAAACCTGGTTTCGATCAATATTTCAGAGGATAACGCATGTTAGGTCTAGGTTAGGCCGTGGATTTGCCCTCATCAGACTCATACTTTCGCATTCTTCACATACTTGTTGAACAGATCCCGGGTTTTTTCTGGTTTGGATCACGTGGTAATGCGGTACCACACTGAAACAGTCCATTAAACCTGGTTTCGATCAATGTTTTAGAGGATAACACCTGTTAGGTCTAGGTTAGGCCTTGGATTTGCCCTTATCTGACTCATACTTTCGCATTCTTCACATACTTGTTGAACAGATCCCGGGTTTTTTCTGGTTTGGATCTCGTGGTAATGTGTTACCATACTGAAACAAACCATTAAACCTGGTTTGGATCAATATTTTAGAGGATAACGCAAGTTAGGTCTATGTTAGGTCTGGAATTTGCTCTCATAAGGCTCATACTTTCGCATATTTCTCATACTTGATGGCCAGATTCTGGGCTTTTTTTGGTTTGGATCACGTAGTAATGTGGTACCACACTGAAACAGTCCATTAAACCTGGTTTCGATCAATAATTTAGAGGATAACGCATGTTAGGTCTATGACAGGTCTGGGATTTGCTCTCATGAGGCTCATACTTTCGCATATTTCTGATACTTGATGTCCAGATTCTGGGCATTTTTTGGTTTGGATCACGTAATAATGTGGTACCACACTGGAACAGTCCATTACACCTGGTTTCGATCAATATTTTAGAGGATAACGCATGGTAGGTCTATGTTAGGTCTGGGATTTGCTCTGATCAGGCTCTCACTTTCGCATATTTCTCATACTTCATGGCCAGATACGGGGCTTTTTCTGGTTTGGATCACGTAGTAATGTGGTACCACACTGAAACAGTCAATTCAACCTGGTCTCGATGAATATTTTAGAGGATAACGCATGTTAGGTCTGGGTTAGGTCTAGGATTTGCCCTCATCAGGCTCATATTTTCGCATTCTTCACATACTTCTTGAACAAATCCTGTGTTTTTTCTCGTTTGGATCACATAGTAATGTGGGACCACACTGAAACAGTCGATTAAACCTGGTCTCGATCAATCTTTTAGAGGATAACGCATGTTAGGTGTAGGTTAGGCCTTAGATTTGGCCCCATCAGACTCATACTTTCGCATTCTTCACATACATGTTGAACAGATCCCGGGTTTTTTCTGGTTTGGATCACGTGGTAATGTGTTGCCACACTGAAACAGACCATTAAACATGGTTTCGACCAAATTTTAGAGAATAACCCATGTTAGGTCTATGTTAGGTCTGGGATTTGCTCTCATTAGGCTCATACTTTCGCATATTTCTCATACTCGTTGACCAGATCCTGGGCTTTTTCTGGTTTGGATTACGTGGTAGTGTGGTACCACATTGAAACAGTCAATTAAACCTAGTCTGGGTCAACATTTCAAAGGATAACGCATGTTAGGTCTGGTTTAGGCCTGGGATTTGCCCTCATCAGACTCATATTTTCGCATTCTTCACATACTTGTGGAACAGATCCTGGGTTTTTTCTGGTTTGGTTTCACGTAGTAATGTGGTACCACACTGAAACAGTCCATTAAACCTGGTTTCGATCAATGATTTAGAGGATAACGCATGTTAGGCCTAGGTTAGGTCTGGGATTTGCTCAGATGAGGCTCATACTTTCGCATACTTCACATCCTTGATGGCCAGATTTTGGGCTTTTTCTGGTTTGAATCACGTAGTAATGTGGTACCACACTGAAATAGTCAATTCAACCTGGTCTCGATATATATTTTAGAGCATAACGCATGTTAGGTCTGGGTTAGGTCTAGGATTTGCCCTCATGAGGCTAATACTTTCGCATATTTCTCATACTTGTTGGCCAGATCCTGGGCTTTTACAGGTTTGGATCACGTAGTAATGTGGTACCACACTGAAATAGTCAATTCAACCTGGTCTCGATATATATTTTAGAGCATAACGCATGTTATGTCTGGGTTAGGTCTAGGATTTGCCCTCATCAGGCTCATATTCTCGCATTTTTCGCATACTCGTTGACCAGATCCTGGGCTTTTTCTGGTTTCGATCACGTGGTAATGTGGTACCACACTGAAACAGTCAATTAACCCTAGTCGGGGCCAACATTTCAATGGATAACGCATGTTAGGTCTGGGTTAGGTCTGTGATTTGCCCTCATGAGGCTAATACTTTCGCATATTTCTCATACTTGTTGGCCAGATCCTGGGCTTTTACTGGTTTGGATCACGTAGTAATGTGGTCCCACACTGAAACAGTCCATTAAACCTGGTTTCGATCAATGTTTTAGAGGATAACGCATGTTAGGTCTAGGTTAGGCCTTGGATTTGCCCCCTTCAGTCTCATACTTTCGCATTCTTCACATACTTGTTGGCCAGATTCTGGGCTTTTTTTGGTTTGGATCACCTAGTAATGTGGTGCCACACTGAAACAGTCCATTAAACCTGGATTCGATCAATATTTTAGAGGATAACGCATGTTAGGTCTAGGTTATGCCTTGGATTTGCCCCCATCAGACTCATACTTTCGCATTCTTCACATACTTGTTGAACAGATCCCGGGTTTCTTCTGGTTTGGATCACGTGGTAATGTGTTACCACACTGAAACAGACCATTAAACCTGGTTTCGACCAAATTTTTGAGAGTAACGCATGTTAGGTCTATATTAGGTCTGGGATTTGTTCTGATTAGGCTCATACTTTCGCATATTTCTCATACTTGATGGCCAGATTCTGGGCTTTTTTTGGTTTGGATCACGTAGTAATGTGATACCACACTGAAACAGTCCATTAAACCTGGTTTCGACCAAATTTTTTAGAGAATAACGCATGTTAGGTCTATGTTAGGTCTGGGATTTGCTCTCATCAGGCTCATACTTTCGCATATTTCTCATACTTGATTGCCAGATTCTGGGCTTTTTCTGGTTTGAATCACGTAGTAATGTGGTACCACACTGAAATAGTCAATTCAACCTGGTCTCGATAAATATTTTAGAGCATAACGCATGTTAGGTCTGGGTTAGGTCTAGGATTTGCCCTCATGAGGCTAATACTTTCGCATATTTCTCATACTTGATGGCCAGATTCTGGGCCTTTTTTGGTTTCGATCACGTAGTAATGTGGGACCACACTGAAACAGTCGATTAAACCTGGTCTCGATCAATCTTTTAGAGGATAACGCACGTTAGGTCTAGGTTAGGCCTTAGATTTGGCCCCATCAGACTCATACTTTCGCATTCTTCACATACTTGTTGAACAGATCCCGGGTTTTTTCTGGTTTGGATCACGTGGTAATGTGTTACCACACTGAAACAGACCATTAAACCTGGTTTCGATCAATATTTTTGAGGATAACGCACGTTAGGTCTTGGTTAGGTCTGGTATTTGCACTCATCAGACCCATACTTTCGCATATTTCTCATACTTGATGGCCAGATTCTGGGCTTTTTCTGGATTGGGTCACGTAGTAGTGTGGTACCACACTGAAACAGTCAATTCAACCTGGTCTCCATAAATATTTTAGAGGATAACGCATGTTAGGTCTAGGTTAGGTCTGGGATTCGCTCTCATCAGGCTCATACATTCGCATATTTCTCATACTTGTTGGCCAGATCCTGGGCTTTTACAGGTTTGGATCACGTAGTAATGTGGTACCACACTGAAGCAGTGCATTGAACCTGGTTTCGATCAATGTTTTAGAGGATAACGCATGTTAGGTCTATGTTAGGTCTGGGATTTGCATTCATCAGGCTCATGCTTTCGCGTATTTCTCATACTAGATGGCCAGATTCTGGGCTTTTTCTGGTTTCGATCACGTAGTAATGCGGTACCACACTGAAGCAGTCCATTAAACCTCGTTTCGCTTAATGTCTTAGAGGATAACGCATGTTAGGTCTGGGTTAGGACTAGGATTTGCCCTCATCATGCTCATATTTTCGCATTTTTCGCTTACTCGTTGACCAGATCCTGGGCTTTTTCTGGTTTGGGTCACGTGGTAATGTGGTGCCATACTGAAACAGTCGATTAATCCAGGTTTCGATCAATATTTTAGATGATAACGCATGTTAGGTCTACGTTAGGCCTGGGATTTGCCCTCATCAGACTCATACTTTCGCATTCTTCACATGCTTCTTGAACAGATCCCGGGTTTTCTTCTGGTTTCGATCACGTGGTAATATGTTACCACACTGAAACAGACCATTAAACCTGGTTTCGATCAATATTTTTGAGGATAGCGCATTTTAGGTATGGGTTAGGTCTGGGATTTGCCTCCTTCAGTCTCACACTTTCGCATTCTTCACATACTTGCTGAACAGATCCCGGGTTTTTTCTGGTTTGGATCACGTGGTAATGTCTTGCCACACTGAAACTGTCCATTAAACCTGGTTTCGATCAATGTTTTAGAGGATAACGCATGTTAGGTTTATGTTAGGTCTGGGATTTGCATTCATCAGGCTCATACTTTCGCATATCTCTCATACTAGATGGCCAGATTCTGGGCTTTTTCTGGTTTGGATCACGTAGTAATGTTTTACCACACTGAAACAGTCAATTCAACCTGGTCTCGATAAATATTTTAGAGGATAACGCATGTCAGGTCAATGTTAGGTCTGGGTTTTGCACTCATCAGGCTCATACTTTCGCATGTTTCGCATACTCGTCGACCAGATCCTGGGCTTTTTCTGGTTTGGAACACGCGGTAATGTGGTACCACACTGAAACAGTCAATTAAACCTAGTCAGGGTCAACATTTGAAAGGATAACGCATGCTAGGTCTGGGTTAGGTCTGTGATTTGCCTTCATGAGGCTAATACTTTCGCATATTTCTCATACTTGTTGGCCAGATCCTGGGCTTTTACTGGTTTGGATCACGTAGTAATGTGGGACCACACTGAAACAGTCGATTAAACCTGGTCTCGATCAATATTTTAGAGGATAACGCATGTTAGATCTGAGTTGGGTCTAGGATTTGCCGTCATCAGGCTCATACTTTCGCATATTTCTCTTACTTGATAGCCAGATCCTTTGCTTTTTCTGGTTTGGATCACATAGAAATGTGGTACCACACTGAAACAGTCAATTAAACCTGGTTTCGATCAATATTTCAGAGGATAACGCATGTTAGGTCTAGGTTAGGCCGTGGATTTGCCCTCATCAGACTCATACTTTCGCATTCTTCACATACTTGTTGAACAGATCCCGGGTTTTTTCTGGTTTGGATCACGTGGTAATGCGGTACCACACTGAAACAGTCCATTAAACCTGGTTTCGATCAATGTTTTAGAGGATAACACCTGTTAGGTCTAGGTTAGGCCTTGGATTTGCCCTTATCTGACTCATACTTTCGCATTCTTCACATACTTGTTGAACAGATCCCGGGTTTTTTCTGGTTTGGATCTCGTGGTAATGTGTTACCATACTGAAACAAACCATTAAACCTGGTTTGGATCAATATTTTAGAGGATAACGCAAGTTAGGTCTATGTTAGGTCTGGAATTTGCTCTCATAAGGCTCATACTTTCGCATATTTCTCATACTTGATGGCCAGATTATGGCCTTTTTTTGGTTTGGATCACGTAGTAATGTGGTACCACACTGAAACAGTCCATTAAACCTGGTTTCGATCAATAATTTAGAGGATAACGCATGTTAGGTCTATGACAGGTCTGGGATTTGCTCTCATGAGGCTCATACTTTCGCATATTTCTGATACTTGATGTCCAGATTCTGGGCATTTTTTGGTTTGGATCACGTAATAATGTGGTACCACACTGGAACAGTCCATTACACCTGGTTTCGATCAATATTTTAGAGGATAACGCATGGTAGGTCTATGTTAGGTCTGGGATTAGCTCTGATCAGGCTCTTACTTTCGCATATTTCTCATACTTCATGGCCAGATACGGGGCTTTTTCTGGTTTGGATCACGTAGTAATGTGGTACCACACTGAAACAGTCAATTCAACCTGGTCTCGATGAATATTTTAGAGGATAACGCATGTTAGGTCTGGGTTAGGTCTAGGATTTGCCCTCATCAGGCTCATATTTTCGCATTCTTCACATACTTCTTGAACAAATCCTGTGTTTTTTCTCGTTTGGATCACATAGTAATGTGGGACCACACTGAAACAGTCGATTAAACCTGGTCTCGATCAATCTTTTAGAGGATAACGCATGTTAGGTGTAGGTTAGGCCTTAGATTTGGCCCCATCAGACTCATACTTTCGCATTCTTCACATACATGTTGAACAGATCCCGGGTTTTTTCTGGTTTGGATCACGTGGTAATGTGTTGCCACACTGAAACAGACCATTAAACATGGTTTCGACCAAATTTTAGAGAATAACCCATGTTAGGTCTATGTTAGGTCTGGGATTTGCTCTCATTAGGCTCATACTTTCGCATATTTCTCATACTCGTTGACCAGATCCTGGGCTTTTTCTGGTTTGGATTACGTGGTAGTGTGGTACCACATTGAAACAGTCAATTAAACCTAGTCTGGGTCAACATTTCAAAGGATAACGCATGTTAGGTCTGGTTTAGGCCTGGGATTTGCCCTCATCAGACTCATATTTTCGCATTCTTCACATACTTGTGGAACAGATCCTGGGTTTTTTCTGGTTTGGTTTCACGTAGTAATGTGGTACCACACTGAAACAGTCCATTAAACCTGGTTTCGATCAATGATTTAGAGGATAACGCATGTTAGGCCTAGGTTAGGTCTGGGATTTGCTCAGATGAGGCTCTTACTTTCGCATACTTCACATCCTTGATGGCCAGATTTTGGGCTTTTTCTGGTTTGAATCACGTAGTAATGTGGTACCACACTGAAATAGTCAATTCAACCTGGTCTCGATATATATTTTAGAGCATAACGCATGTTAGGTCTGGGTTAGGTCTAGGATTTGCCCTCATGAGGCTAATACTTTCGCATATTTCTCATACTTGTTGGCCAGATCCTGGGCTTTTACAGGTTTGGATCACGTAGTAATGTGGTACCACACTGAAATAGTCAATTCAACCTGGTCTCGATATATATTTTAGAGCATAACGCATGTTATGTCTGGGTTAGGTCTAGGATTTGCCCTCATCAGGCTCATATTCTCGCATTTTTCGCATACTCGTTGACCAGATCCTGGGCTTTTTCTGGTTTCGATCACGTGGTAATGTGGTACCACACTGAAACAGTCAATTAACCCTAGTCGGGGCCAACATTTCAATGGATAACGCATGTTAGGTCTGGGTTAGGTCTGTGATTTGCCCTCATGAGGCTAATACTTTCGCATATTTCTCATACTTGTTGGCCAGATCCTGGGCTTTTACTGGTTTGGATCACGTAGTAATGTGGTCCCACACTGAAACAGTCCATTAAACCTGGTTTCGATCAATGTTTTAGAGGATAACGCATGTTAGGTCTAGGTTAGGCCTTGGATTTGCCCCCTTCAGTCTCATACTTTCGCATTCTTCACATACTTGTTGGCCAGATTCTGGGCTTTTTTTGGTTTGGATCACCTAGTAATGTGGTGCCACACTGAAACAGTCCATTAAACCTGGATTCGATCAATATTTTAGAGGATAACGCATGTTAGGTCTAGGTTATGCCTTGGATTTGCCCCCATCAGACTCATACTTTCGCATTCTTCACATACTTGTTGAACAGATCCCGGGTTTCTTCTGGTTTGGATCACGTGGTAATGTGTTACCACACTGAAACAGACCATTAAACCTGGTTTCGACCAAATTTTTGAGAGTAACGCATGTTAGGTCTATATTAGGTCTGGGATTTGTTCTGATTAGGCTCATACTTTCGCATATTTCTCATACTTGATGGCCAGATTCTGGGCTTTTTTTGGTTTGGATCACGTAGTAATGTGATACCACACTGAAACAGTCCATTAAACCTGGTTTCGACCAAATTTTTTAGAGAATAACGCATGTTAGGTCTATGTTAGGTCTGGGATTTGCTCTCATCAGGCTCATACTTTCGCATATTTCTCATACTTGATTGCCAGATTCTGGGCTTTTTCTGGTTTGAATCACGTAGTAATGTGGTACCACACTGAAATAGTCAATTCAACCTGGTCTCGATAAATATTTTAGAGCATAACGCATGTTAGGTCTGGGTTAGGTCTAGGATTTGCCCTCATGAGGCTAATACTTTCGCATATTTCTCATACTTGATGGCCAGATTCTGGGCCTTTTTTGGTTTCGATCACGTAGTAATGTGGGACCACACTGAAACAGTCGATTAAACCTGGTCTCGATCAATCTTTTAGAGGATAACGCACGTTAGGTCTAGGTTAGGCCTTAGATTTGGCCCCATCAGACTCATACTTTCGCATTCTTCACATACTTGTTGAACAGATCCCGGGTTTTTTCTGGTTTGGATCACGTGGTAATGTGTTACCACACTGAAACAGACCATTAAACCTGGTTTCGATCAATATTTTTGAGGATAACGCACGTTAGGTCTTGGTTAGGTCTGGTATTTGCACTCATCAGACCCATACTTTCGCATATTTCTCATACTTGATGGCCAGATTCTGGGCTTTTTCTGGATTGGATCACGTAGTAGTGTGGTACCACACTGAAACAGTCAATTCAACCTGGTCTCCATAAATATTTTAGAGGATAACGCATGTTAGGTCTAGGTTAGGTCTGGGATTCGCTCTCATCAGGCTCATACTTTCGCATATTTCTCATACTTGTTGGCCAGATCCTGGGCTTTTACAGGTTTGGATCACGTAGTAATGTGGTACCACACTGAAGCAGTGCATTGAACCTGGTTTCGATCAATGTTTTAGAGGATAACGCATGTTAGGTCTATGTTAGGTCTGGGATTTGCATTCATCAGGCTCATGCTTTCGCGTATTTCTCATACTAGATGGCCAGATTCTGGGCTTTTTCTGGTTTCGATCACGTAGTAATGCGGTACCACACTGAAGCAGTCCATTAAACCTCGTTTCGCTTAATGTCTTAGAGGATAACGCATGTTAGGTCTGGGTTAGGACTAGGATTTGCCCTCATCATGCTCATATTTTCGCATTTTTTGCTTACTCGTTGACCAGATCCTGGGCTTTTTCTGGTTTGGGTCACGTGGTAATGTGGTGCCATACTGAAACAGTCGATTAATCCAGGTTTCGATCAATATTTTAGATGATAACGCATGTTAGGTCTACGTTAGGCCTGGGATTTGCCCTCATCAGACTCATACTTTCGCATTCTTCACAGGCTTCTTGAACAGATCCCGGGTTTTCTTCTGGTTTCGATCACGTGGTAATATGTTACCACACTGAAACAGACCATTAAACCTGGTTTCGATCAATATTTTTGAGGATAGCGCATTTTAGGTATGGGTTAGGTCTGGGATTTGCCCCCTTCAGTCTCACACTTTCGCATTCTTCACATACTTGCTGAACAGATCCCGGGTTTTTTCTGGTTTGGATCACGTGGTAATGTCTTGCCACACTGAAACTGTCCATTAAACCTGGTTTCGATCAATGTTTTAGAGGATAACGCATGTTAGGTTTATGTTAGGTCTGGGATTTGCATTCATCAGGCTCATACTTTCGCATATCTCTCATACTAGATGGCCAGATTCTGGGCTTTTTCTGGTTTGGATCACGTAGTAATGTTTTACCACACTGAAACAGTCAATTCAACCTGGTCTCGATAAATATTTTAGAGGATAACGCATGTCAGGTCAATGTTAGGTCTGGGTTTTGCACTCATCAGGCTCATACTTTCGCATGTTTCTCAAACTTGATGGCCAGATTCTGGGCTTTTTTTGGTTTGGATCATGTAGTAATGTGATACCACACTGAAACAGTCCATTAAACCTGGTTTCGGTCAATATTTTACAGGATAGCGGATGTTAGGTCTATGTTAGTTCTCGGATTTGCTCTCATGAGGCTCATACTTTCGCATATTTCTCATACTTGATGGCCAGATTCTGGGCTTTTTCTGGTTTGAAACACGTAGTAATGAAGTACCACACTGAAATAGTCAATTCAACCTGGTCTCGATAAATATTTTAGAGGATAACGCATGTTAGGTCTGGGTTAGGTCTAGGATTTGCCCTCATGAGCCTAATACTTTCGCATATTTCTGATACTTGTTGGCCAGATCCTGGGCTTTTACAGGTTTGGATCACGTAGTAATGTGGTACCACACTGAAGCAGTCCTTTGAACCTGGTTTCGATCAATGTTTTAGAGGATAACGCATGTTAGGTCTATGTTAGGTCTGGGATTTGCATTCATCAGGCTCATACTTTCGCATATTTCTCATACTAGATAGCCAGATTCTGGGCTTTTTCTTGTTTGGATCACGTAGTAATGTGGTACCACACTGAAACAGTCAATTCAACCTGGTCTCGATAAATATTTTAGAGGATAACGCATGTTAGGTCTGGGTTAGGTCTGGGATTCGCTCTCATCAGGCTCATACTTTCGCATATTTCTCATACTTGATGGCCAGATTCTGGGCTTTTTTGGTTTGGATCACGTAGTAATGCGGTACCACACTGAAACAGTCCATCAAACCTGGTTTCGATCAATATTTGTGAGGATAACGCAAGTTAGGTCTAGGTAAGGTCTGGGATTTGCACTCATCAGGCTCATAGTTTCGCATTCTTCACATGCTTGTTGAACAGATCCCGGGTTTTTTCTGGATTGGATCACGAGGTAATGTGTTACCACACTGAAACAGACCATTAAACCTGGTTTCGATCATTATTTTAGAGGATAACGCATGTTAGGTCTAGGTTAGGCCTTGGATTTGCCCTTATCAGACTCATACTTTCGCATTCTTCACATTGTTACGAGCCAGGGCCGTGCAGCGCGCGTGGCCTGCGAGTGCGAGAAAGAATATGGAATATGGTATCAATTTGTTAGTTAGGTACACGGACGAACCCGATGCGAAATCGGGGAGCCGCTAGGATAGTTGATAACGAGGACGAACCTGATGCGAAATCAGGGAGCCTCTGGGATGGAGTCACGAACGGACGAACCTGGTGCGAAACCAGGGAGCCGTAGGAGGGTGAAACGTCGTGAACGAACCCGATGCGAAATCGGGGAGTCACTAGGATTGTTGATAACGACGCAGACGAACCCAATGCGAAATCGGGGAGCTGCTAGGAGGTTGGAAGAAACGCAGACGAACTCAATGCGAAATCGAGGAGCTGCTGGGAGGTTGGATAAATCACAGACGAACCTGATGCGAAATCAGGGAGCTGTAGGATGCGGACGAACCTGATGCGAAATCGGGGAGCCGCTAGGATGGTAATAGATTGCGTGGACGAACTCGATGCGTAATCGAGGAGCCACTAGGTTGTAAGAGGTTGTATTTGGATTTGGGGATGTGTTAATTGAACTCGTAACTGTGAATTATTAAATATAATATAACCCGAGCGGTAAGGTTATATTATTATGGGAACGTTTAACTAATAATAATCGCTTTATATAATTGTGGGTTAAAGAAGTTGGGTAACTCTGATTTGATAATAAAAGTAGATATATTCTTAAATCAACAAATAAAATACAATTGTTTCGTGTATCTTATGTCGCGATCAAAGAATGAGTATATTTACATAAAATGACCTTGCACGGTGTTGACGCACTGGCGATGCGGGGGTATGTCAGTTGGAAATAAAGGCCGCAATAGAATTTATGCCGGTTCACGGATTCTATATGGTTTGATACTAAAGGGTACGGTAGCCCGATCTCGCAAGATACAACTGACTATCAAATCGTATACGCGTGACAAGAGACGTGACGTTGACTCTAACGTGACGGTACGATTATGATCCCCCGAGTAATGAAATCACAGGGTTTATATACCAAAAAATCTGTGTGGGGCGGATTCAAAAGTACGTTAGAAATCACCGTGTGCACTATTCTCCGAATTGTATTAATTAACGGGCTGCTCTATTCTCCGAATTGTATTAATTAACGGGCTACTGCATCGCGACGGAAGTGACCCCCATTTCAAAGGTTAGATAAGTAGCAGGGCGATTTCATAATGCACGCAAGTGACAAGAAAAATTTGAGGAACGAAACGTTCGACATACGTAACATCTCCCCACCCAAGATGAAACATCGCGTTATGCGTGATGCTTTCATATTAGACGGAAAGCGCCCTGTTACTTATTTACAAAAGAAAATAATAAAAGTCGCGAAAAGTAGAATAATTGAAAGCTAAATGTGTCGGGGTGTGTAGTATCATGTTGTGATGTGTACTTATCGATACTGGTGCGTTGTGTTCTGGGTTTAAACCTTGGGCACGACGTAGCCCACCTCCAACCAGTGCTCGGCTACGTTCACAGGTGGCTGCCCCTGTAGTCGGTCCAGGTGGAGATCGGCAACGACTCCGTCTTCCGCGTTACCGATCCGGGATATTCGGCCTCTTCGAAGTAATGTTACGGATTGTAGTTATGTGTGAAATCAAGTCCTGTAAATAATCTCCATATGATTTTAATTTCTCTTTATCTGGGAAGGAACTGGGTTCTCGAGCTACTTTTCCAAAAATTAACTCGTATGGTGTGAAATTTGTTGCTTCGTGAACGGATGTGTTATATGAGAATATTGCAAAAGGAATTAATAAATCCCAATCTTCGTAATCATCCATGTAATGTTTGAGGTATTCAGTGAGCACGATGTGACTTCTTTCCAATGATCCATTAGTTTGTGGTCTGTATCCGGAAGTTGTTATTTGTTTGATTTTAAATATTTCTGCCAAATTCGTCATTAAATTTCCAATGAAACTAGTTCCTTTATCTGTTAATATTGCGCGAGGTGTACCGTAGATTGCGATAAAGTGTCGTGCGAAGGCATCTGCAATGGTCGCGGCTCGGATATTAGGTATTGCAACTGCCACGCAGTATTTCGTCAGATTGTCCTGTATGGTAAGAATATGTCTATTTCCATTAGGCGTGATTGGAAGAGGTCCCACGGTGTCCAGTGATATTTTGTCAAATGCATCCAGCGGTGTGTCGGTGATCAACATGGGTTGGCGAGTCTTTGCTCGAACTAATTTTTGTTCTTGGCAACTTTGGCATGTCCTGATGTACTCTTGAATTTCGTTGCGCATTTTTGGCCAATGGAATTTTGATCGAATGCGTTTGTACGTTTTTGTTATCCCTTTATGCCCTCCAATTAAACTATCATGGGCTTCGCGAATTATATCCAATCTATCCGATTCAGACGGTGTGGTGATAGCACAGCTGCATAGAGTAATTTGTTGATCTGTTTCGGTAAAAACTTCTTCTAATATTTTGTAAAATTTGTTAGCTGGTAATTTGTGTAAATCTCCTGTTACAGAGATTCGAAAGGAATTTATTTGATTTTGGTCCAGGGTATGTCTGAGGGTCTTTAACCCATGGGATACATCTTTTGCCGTAATATTGTCGTAAAAATTGTCAGAAATTACTATACTGAAGGTTTTAAACAATCCATTGTCTGAAGTCAATACGTGTCCCTTTTTCGGTTGCGCTGCCAAAAGATCCGGTTTATTAATTATTTCGGTGTCCAGTAATACTTTTCCCACGGTGGATACTAGGTTGCAATCTGCTGATATGAAGTGCGCGTAATGTCCGTTTTCCGCAGCGAGGGTGTTCGAAGAAACAGTTATTTTATAAGATTGTTTTGACGCAGTGTATCGGTGCTCGTTTTCGTCGGTTAAAACATCTGTGTCGGATGCGTATGGTAAGTAAGGGTCAGGCGTGTGGTCAAAGGCGTCAGGTAGCCGTTCTGCACTTGCTTCGGTTGCAACCCTTGCAGGTGGATGAATTATGGCTGGTTGTAAAATTTCGTCTGTAACATGCGGTGTTACCTGTGGAGTACAGAATACATTTTTACGAGGATTTTCCATAATTGTATTTTCATTATTGGTAATTTCAAGTGGTTCTTCAAAGGACATTAGGTCATCGGGTAAATTGTTATCTTCCTCCGGTAGTGTGTTCCTTATGGAGTTTGCTGCTGGCAGTAAGTTGTTTATGATTTCCTGAGATTCGTCTGGCAATGTTACTTCGTGCGATAAGCTGGGTAGAGTTCGGTGTCTAGCTATTATCGGCGAGTGTTGAATTTTTCCATAAGAGGGGCCTTGTTCTTCGTCCGAGCTACTACTAGCCTCCCGGTATTTGGGTCGGTTTTCCCTATCTCGACGTAACTGTTGTATACGGTGACCTATGAATTGCTTATCGGTAGTCGGTGGTACTTGAGCCCGGAAGTCGGGATCGTCCTTTGACTCCCGCGGAATGAGCGGTAGACAGACTGATGGAGGGTTGCGCGATAACGCGTCCGCGTTCATGTTCGTTTTTCCACACTTGTGGATAACCTGATACTCGTATTCCGAAAGTCGTAATTTCCATTTTATTAGCCTGGAGGTCGGGTCCTTAACTGAATGTAGCCAGACTAAGGGACGGTGATCTGTGACAAGGGTGAATTTTGTTCCATAAATATAGGGTCGGAAATACTTTACTGCGTAAACCATTGCGAGACATTCCTTCTCTGTTGCCGAATAATTCTTTTCAGGTTTATTAAGGCTTCGAGATGCATATGCTATCGGTAAATCCTTTCCTATTTCCCCCTGGCTAAGTACAGCTCCTATGGCGTATTCGGATGCGTCTGTAGTCACGATGAAGGGTTTGGTGAAATCCGGATACTGCAATATAGGTTGTTGACAAAGTTCTTTACGTAATTGATTAAAACTTTGATCTTGTTCTTCTGTCCATTTAAATTTAATGCCCTTTCCTAGTAAATTGATCAATGGTTTTGACTTCACGGTGAAATCTGGTATAAATCTTCTGTAATATCCTGCTAAGCCCAAAAATTGTTGAATATTCTTCTGCGTTTTCGGTGTGGGAAAGTCTTGCACAGCTTTTAATTTTCTTGGATCCGGTCTTACCCCCTTTTCGGAAATTATATGTCCTAAATATGCAACTTCTTTGCGTAGAAATTCGCATTTGTCAGTTTGAAGGGTTAAGCCCTGTTCCCGAAGGCGGTTCAATAATTTTTTAACTTTGATATTATGTTCTTGCAATGATGAAGCGTAAACGACAATGTCGTCCAGGTAAACGAAGAGGTCTGTTCCTTGTAATCCGGTGAGAACTTGATCCATGAGGCGTTGAAATGTAGGTGGAGCGTTCTTTAACCAAAAGGCATTCTTGAAAATTCGTAATGTCCATGCGGTGTGGTGAATGCTGTTTTTTGCTTATCCCTTGGATTCATTTCTATCTGGTGAAATCCACTGGCGAGATCAAAAACGGAAAAATATTTTGCTCCTCCTAATCGGTCCAAAATTTCTGTGATTTGTGGTAATGGATATTTGTCGGAGATTGTCTTTTCGTTTAATGCGCGAAAATCTATTACCATGCGCCAACGTTTGTTTCCCTGTGAGTCAGCTTTCTTCGGTACGATCCATAAAGGTGAGTTGTAGGGTGATTTTGACGGAGTAATTATGCCTTGTGATAATAATGCGCTAACCTGTTTTTGTATTTCGTCCTGATGCACAGGCGGATATCGATATTGTCTTGTGTTTACTGGTATTTCGTCTATGGTGTGAATCGAATGATTAAAATCGGCTGCTTTTCCTAATTTGTCTCCAAGCAGAAAAAATCGGTCTGGAAATTCTTTTATTAAATCAGTGACGGATGCTCGTTCTTCCCTGTTTAAATGATTGGTATTTAGTGTATTTACGAGTTTTTCTATCCTATCTTCGGTGGTCCTGAATTTTGTTGGCTGTTCTGCATATGAGCAAAGGTCTTCGTCCGATGTGCTTAGAAAATCGTACGGTTCTATTATCTGTGGTTCTATCTCTACGTCGAGGTCTTCGCTGCTGGTGTTCGTTGCTAAGACGTGACATTTTCCGTTGTTATTTGTTACAGCTGCTTCCCCTACGTACAGTTGATCGTGAGTTTTAATACGTGGTAAATATCCTTCCTTTACTGTCGGGTTTGCTATTTTTACCGCGATTTGTTGTATCGTACGAGCTTCGAGCCTGTGTTTAGTCGGAGTTTGCGAGTTTAAAGATGAAAACAAATCATTGCGGTTTGAAAAACGTAATGGTCTAATAGGTTTGTCCCTTAATACCATGGTCCCATGATAATAAGAAATTTCGGCACCCTCTTGCATTAAAAATGGGCTTCCGATGAGTCCATCAGCGTCTATTGCAAGAGTTCTTACTATATAGAAAAATGCGGGTGTATCGTGAATATGGAGAATTGTGGTTCCTAACGTGTAAATTGGAGTTGTGGTTAATCCTGTTATTTCTATTTCTTCGCGAGAATTTATTATTGCTTTTGTTCCTAAAACATCGAGACGTACTAAGTTGATGGCTGCACCGCAATCGATTAAAAATGTTCCCTTTCCTAATTCCAGTTCTGGGACTTTGGTTTCGAGACGTGGGGCAGGTGTTTCTTTGATAAGGAGTGGTTTTCGAAGTGTACTGTTCTTTGACGACGGGTTTCGTTGCCGCTCATCGTGTCGCCGGTACGGTGAGCGCGATTGAAGTTTAAAGACCCGTTCGATTCGGCTGACGAGTCCCGCGAGTCGCGTCGGTTTTTTGGATTACGCGGATTTTTCCTACAGGGTTTCCCGTCGTGTCCCGTAGTTTCACAATACCAACAATATAATTTCGGTTCGCGATATCTTTCGGAATTTTTTAATATGGAATAATGATTTCCTTCATCCTTAGGAAAATCGTAAGAACGCCTCGAAGGGGAAATCGAGGGGCTCCTTTGTCGCACGGGCCATGCCGACGCATGTGGTTGTTCCTCTCGATCCTCTTGACCTTCGTATGTTCTAGCATGCCGCCCTCGGTCATAACGACTCGGCGAGCCAGGGTACGACACTTGATTGTCGCGGTGGCGATAATCTTCGGTTCCACGATCCTTTCGTGACCACCGTGCAGGTGATTTGTTCCGGGGCATTTGTCTTCGATTCCTTAGTTTCCTGTCTATATGCAGCACGGCGTCGTAAGCATCTTCAAGAGTCCGTATGTCTCTAAATTGTGCCGACACCTTCCAAGAAATACGATCCGGTAAGCCTTCGATGAAATTTTCCAAAACATCTCGTTCCATCTCCTTGATGAAATCTTCGGCGTTGTCCCGGTATCTTTCTCGAATGGCTCCGCGCGCGCAATAAACCAGGTGACTAGTCCTGTCGACGTACTGTCGCAAACTTTCACCCTCGCGAATACGTAAACTCGCGATGTCTACTTGGAAATACGACAAACTTTTTCCCGGCGCGAATCTCTTTTTTAAATGTTTAATCAATTCGCTAACACTCACGAATTTATGCTCTAAGGTGCACCTTCGTGCGGGACCTATGAGTTTAGTCAGAACAATCGCCAGATAATCGGCTTCCGAACCCTCAGGTATCAATGTTAACCCATCCTCCACACTTTGTGCAAAACGCGATAAAGATGGAGTTTCTCCGTCGAAAGTCGGTATCGTCGATGTAACGTTTTGTATGCATGTCTTTTGTGTCAAAAGTGACATTGAATTTGCAAGCGATAATGTCAAGTTCATAATATCGTTCGACGAAATATTTGCTTGTGAACTTGTCATTTTTAATAATTTATTTTAATTCAACTAGAGAAAACTAGTATATTTAAACCCAATTAACAATGTGTATTAACTAGCGAAAACTAGTATATTCTTAACAAGAGTTAACTGGTTGACTTAACTAGCGAAAACTAGTATATCGTCTAAATTCAAGAAGAGAAATTTCAACTTCTCAAGAAACCCAAAAATTACGTAGCGATTCTAAAATAGTTAAATCCCACAGCTGTCACCAGTTTCTGTTACGAGCCAGGGCCGTGCAGCGCGCGTGGCCTGCAAGTGCGGGAAAGAATATGGAATATGGTATCAATTTGTTAGTTAGGTACACGGACGAACCCGATGCGAAATCGGGGAGCCGCTAGGATAGTTGATAACGAGGACGAACCTGATGCGAAATCAGGGAGCCTCTGGGATGGAGTCACGTACGGACGAACCTGGTGCGAAACCAGGGAGCCGTAGGAGGGTGAAACGTCGTGAACGAACCCGATGCGAAATCGGGGAGTCACTAGGATTGTTGATAACGACGCAGACGAACCCAATGCGAAATCGGGGAGCTGCTAGGAGGTTGGAAGAAACGCAGACGAACTCAATGCGAAATCGAGGAGCTGCTGGGAGGTTGGATAAATCACAGACGAACCTGATGCGAAATCAGGGAGCTGTAGGATGCGGACGAACCTGATGCGAAATCGGGGAGCCGCTAGGATGGTAATAGATTGCGTGGACGAACTCGATGCGTAATCGAGGAGCCACTAGGTTGTAAGAGGTTGTATTTGGATTTGGGGATGTGTTAATTGAACTCGTAACTGTGAATTATTAAATATAATATAACCCGAGCGGTAAGGTTATATTATTATGGGAACGTTTAACTAATAATAATCGCTTTATATAATTGTGGGTTAAAGAAGTTGGGTAACTCTGATTTGATAATAAAAGTAGATATATTCTTAAATCAACAAATAAAATACAATTGTTTCGTGTATCTTATGTCGCGATCAAAGAATGAGTATATTTACATAAAATGACCTTGCACGGTGTTGACGCACTGGCGATGCGGGGGTATGTCAGTTGGAAATAAAGGCCGCAATAGAATTTATGCCGGTTCACGGATTCTATATGGTTTGATACTAAAGGGTACGGTAGCCCGATCTCGCAAGATACAACTGACTATCAAATCGTATACGCGTGACAAGAGACGTGACGTTGACTCTAACGTGACGGTACGATTATGATCCCCCGAGTAATGAAATCACAGGGTTTATATACCAAAAAATCTGTGTGGGGCGGATTCAAAAGTACGTTAGAAATCACCGTGTGCACTATTCTCCGAATTGTATTAATTAACGGGCTGCTCTATTCTCCGAATTGTATTAATTAACGGGCTACTGCATCGCGACGGAAGTGACCCCCATTTCAAAGGTTAGATAAGTAGCAGGGCGATTTCATAATGCACGCAAGTGACAAGAAAAATTTGAGGAACGAAACGTTCGACATACGTAACAACATGCTTGTTGAACAGATCCCGGGTTTTTTCTGGTTTGGATCACGTGGTAATGTGTTACCACACTGAAACAGACCATTAAACCTGTTTTGGATCAATATCTTTGATGATAACGCATGTTAGGTCTAGGTTAGGTCAGGGATTTGCACTCATCAGGCTCATACTTTCGCATATTTCTCATACTTGTTGGCCAGATCCTGGGCTTTTACAGGTTTGGATCACGTGGTAATGTGTTGCCACACTGAAACAGACCATTAAACCTGGTTTCGATCAATATTTTTGAGGATAACGCATTTTAGGTCTAGGTTAGGTCTGGTATTTGCACTCATCAGGGCCATACTTTCGCATATTTCTCATACTTGATGGCCAGATTCTGGGCATCTTCTGGATCGGATCACGTAGTAGTGTGGTACCACACTGAAACAGTCAATTCAACCTGGTCTGGGTCAACATTTCAAAGGATAACGCATGTTAGGTCTGGTTTAGGTCTGTGATTGGCCCTCATGAGGCTAATACTTTGGCATATTTCTCATACTTGTTGGCCAGATCCTGGGCTTTTACTGGTTTGGATCACGTAGTAATGTGAGACCACACTGGAACAGTCGATTAAACCTGGTCTCGATCAATATTTTAGAGGATAATGCATGTTAGGTCTGGGTTAGGTCTGGGATTTGCCCCCTTCAGTCTCATACTTTCGCATTCTTCACATACTTGCTGAACAGATCCCGGGTTTTTTCTGGTTTGGATCATGTGGTAATGTCTTGCCACACTGAAGCAGTCCATTGAACCTGGTTTCGATCAATGTTTTAGAGGATAGCGCATGTTAGGTCTATGTTAGGTCTTGGATTTGCATTCATCAGGCTCATACTTTCGCATATTTCACATACTAGATAGCCAGATTCTGGGCTTTTTCTTGTTTGGATCATGTAGTAATGTGGTACCACACTGAAACAGTCAATTCAACCTGGTCTCGATAAATATTTTAGAGGATAACGCATGTTAGGTCTGGGTTAGGTCTGGGATTCGCTCTCATCAGGCTCATGCTTTCGCATA
The DNA here is from genome assembly GCF_051014445.1 of Colletes latitarsis. Classification (NCBI taxonomy): domain Eukaryota; kingdom Metazoa; phylum Arthropoda; class Insecta; order Hymenoptera; family Colletidae; genus Colletes; species Colletes latitarsis. The sequence goes on along the minus strand of NW_027488365.1, from coordinate 27,480,427 downwards.
TTTCTCATACTTGATGGCCAGATTCTGGGCTTTTTTTGATTTGGATCACGTAGTAATGTGATACCACACTGAAATAGTCCATTACACCTTGTGTCGGGCAATATTTTGCAGGATAACGCATGTTAGGTCTATGTCAGTTCTGGGATTTGCTCTCATCAGGCTCATACTTTCGCATATTTCTCATACTTGATTGCCAGATTCTGGGCCTTTTTGGATTGGATCACGTAGTAATGCGGTACCACACTGAAAGAGTCCATTAAACCTGGTTTCGATCAATATTTGTGAGGATAACGCAAGTTAGGTCTAGGTAAGGTCTGGGATTTGCACTCATCAGGCTCATAGTTTCGCATTCTTCACATGCTTGTTGAACAGATCCCGGGTTTTTTCTGGATTGGATCACGTGGTAATGTGTTACCACACTGAAACAGACCATTAAACCTGGTTTCGTTCATTATTTTAGAGGGTAACGCATGTTAGGTCTGGCTTAGGTCTAGGATTTGCCCTCATCATGCTCATATTTTCGCATTTTTCGCATACTCGTTGACCAGATCCTGGGCTTTTTCTGGTTTGGGTCACGTAGTAATGTGGTACCATACTGAAACAGTCGATTAAACCAGGTTTCGATAAATATTTTAGATGATAACGCATGTTAGGTCTAGGTTAGGCCTGGGATTTGCCCTCATCAGACTCATACTTTTTTTTTTTTTTTTTTTTGTCGTGGGGAAAATCTTCGAAAGACTCCCTCCCACCTCCTTGGGGAGAGGTGCGAGGGGTGTGTGGGATTCCCCGCGCCCGTACAACGACAGGTGCGGGACCTACCCACTAAAAACCCCACGGTGACCCTTCGGCACGCTTTGGGAGGATACCGGGAATCGCTCGAAGCATTCTTCCGGTATCCTCCCCGTGCCCGCGCTTTCGCGCCCATCCTCCGGGGGGGACAATCGGTCCCCCCAGTAGACACACTGCCTCATAGCGGCGGGACGGGGCCACTCCATCCCGCCGCTATCCGTCCCGGGGCCGCGTTTAGTGGCGGCTGCGAGCCCCAACTCGCAACCGCCCGCGACCCCGTTTCCACCCCTCGGCGGCCGGGCGTTCATGGCCGCACCAGACCGCCGAGGGTGCCTCCCATTGCGTCGGACCGGTAGGGGGAGGCTCTCCTACCCCCAAACGGTCCAACCCGGCGCCGCGTGGCCGGAGGAGGGTCCCCTCAGGACCCCCCTCCCAGCCTAGGTCATCCGCCACGCCGAGGCGGCCGCCCGCGACGCCTCGCGACCGGGCGACGACCTCGGGCCACCGCACGAGCGCGAGCTTCAGCGCGCCGCTGAAGCTCGCGCTCCCTCCCCGCGGCCTCCTTCTGCAACATTACGTTCTCGCAGAAGGAGGCCACGGCCCTTCACTTCTCCTCGCTGCCGGGCGTGGTGCGCGCCACGCCCGGCAGCGAGACATCCCGCCCGACGACACCGACCAGGACACGGCGCTCCCCCTCCCACGCGGGGCATACCTCCAGGGTATGATCCGCCGTGTCCTGCTCAGCGTCGCAGTGGCAGCAACGCGCCATCGGCTCCTTCCCTATCCGGCACAGGTATCTTCCGAAGCTGCCATGCCCGGAAAATACCTGTGCCAGCCGGTAGGTGAGGTTGCCATGGCCTCTGTCCAGCCACTCCTCCAGGAGTGGCCGAACAGCCCCGACAGTCCGGTGCCCCGCGGTTGGCAGAGCCAGCCGCTCCTGCCACGCGAGCAACACGGACTGCCGGGCCTGGCGCTTCAAATCGCCCCAAGCAGGTTCCTGCCCGCCCGGGACCGCCCCCACCCCCGCGCGACGGTCGACGCGGTGCCGGTACATCACCGCGTGCGACCGCGCGAGCAGGTCCATGGGCGGCATCCCCGCTAGAACCGTCGCCGCCTCATGTGACATGGTCCGATACCCGCGGACGACCCTGAGCGCCATGCGCCTCTGCACCCGACGCAGCATAGTCATGCTGCGCCGGGAGGCAGCCAGGTCGTCCGCCCAGACGGGGGCCCCGTATAGGGCCACCGACTGGACCATTGCCACATAGAGGCGACGAACTCGGCCCGCCGGGCCCCCCAGGTTGGGCAGGATCCGGCCCAGAGCCGCAACCATCCTTTCCAACCGGGGGACCAGGCAGCGGAAATGCTCCTCAAAACGCCAGTGGCTATCGAGGATCATCCCTAGATACCTGATCTGGGGCTTCACCTCGATGTCAGCCCCACCCACCCGGATCAGAGGGGGTGGCGGATCCTGCCGAGGTGAATGAAACGCAATCACCTCGGTCTTATGGACCGCCACCGCCATCCCCATCCCCCTGATCCGGTCGACGACGCGTTGCGACCCCTCCTCCGCGCGACGCATGGCCCTCCCCCAGTGCGCCCCGACGGCCAGCACCAGTGTGTCATCCGCATAACACACCGTGCTGACGCCGTCGGGGAGGCTGGCCCGCAACACCGAGTCGTACGCGATGTTCCACAGGAGTGGCCCGAGGACCGACCCCTGTGGAACACCGCAGTACACCTCCCTCCGCATATCACCATCCCGGCCCGGATACTCGATCCACCTGCCGCGGAGATAATCCCTGACGACCGCCCTGAGACAAGGGGGGACTCGATGATATTCGAGTCCCCTCCTTATCTCTTCCCAGGGGAGGGTGTTAAAGGCATTGGCAATATCCAAGGATACTGCCAATGCCACCCCTCCCCGGGAGACGGCCGCCCCCGAGAGGGCCCTCACACGACCTATCGCGTCGATAGTCGATCGGCCCCCCCGGAAACCGAACTGGCAGTCGGCCAGACCGGGATCACCCCGCGACAGGTGCTCGACGAGGCGGGCAGCAATCACACGCTCGAAGAGCTTGCCCACCTCGTCGAGGAGACAAATGGGCCGGTATGCGGAGGGAGACTCCGCGGGCCGACCCTCCTTCCGGCGGAGGACCATCCTCGCCACCTTCCAACTGGGGGGGAATCGCCCGTCCCTCAGGCAGCGGTCGAACAACCGCCTGAGGTCGGCCCCAAGGACGCCCTGGGTCAAGACCCAAACCCGGCCGGGCACACCATCCGGACCCGGGGCCGTGTTACGAACCCCGGGCCGTCTGATGGCCGCTGCCAGCTCCTCCTGCGTGACCCCCAGCTCGGCCGTCCACTCCACTGGGACAGCCGCCGCCGCCGGAGGACGCGGTCCCCTCTCCCCAATTGGGAAGGGTGTATTGACCACGTCCTCCAGCAGCCGGGGGTCAAGACCCTCGGTGACGGGGGGCGCCCACGGGCGGAGCTTATTCAGCACCACCTTATATGGGCGCCCCCATGGATCGTCATCAAGGGTCTGGAGGAGCTCCTTCCATGCCTGGGTCTTGGCCCGTTTGATGGCGACCTGCAGAGCAACCCGCGCCACGCGGTATGCTCCATACAGGTCATCAGCTGCCCTCGCTCGCGCCACGCCGTCGCCTGTACGTTGACGACGGCGCGCGCGGGTGTACTGGCGTCGGGCGCGGACAGTCGCGACTCGCAACTCCGCGATCGCGTCCGACCACCAGTACACCGCCCGGCGAGGAGAAGCCCGCCCGACCCGAGGCATCGCCGCGTCGCAAATACCCGCGACCAATGCTCCGAGCCGGGCGACCTCCTCCTCTATGCTCGGCAACTCGGCCGCTCCCTGCGGCCAAGTTGCAGCGAGGGCAGCTGCCATCAGGGCGTCCTTGTCCAGGCGCCGAAGCGCCCAGCGGCGTGGTGGGGTGCCACGCAGGCGGCCGTGTCGGGATGCACTCGCGGCGGCAGAGACCTCCATCCGGATGTACCGGTGATCGGAGAGTGTCTCTGCCCCCGCGACCACGTGCCAACCCGACACCATGCGCACGGCGTTGGGGGTCGCGAATCCAACATCCACGATGGACCCCCCATATCGCCGCACGCATGTGTGCTCCGACCCCCGGTTCAATACCCGGAGGTCGAGCCCCGCCGCCCAATCGCCCAGGATCCCGCCGCGAACGGAGGTCCTGGGGGATCCCCAAGCCACCGACTTGGCATTAAAATCCCCCAGGACCAGCACCGGCCGGGCCGCGTAGCGCTGCACGCATGCCGCGACCACGGCCAAGTGCAGCTCGAACGCAGCGTGACCGCTACGGGGCGAAATGTAGCACCCCACCACAGCGACTCCCCCCCAGTCCACGGCGACGAATCCCCGACCGCGCTCCAACAAGGAGAACGGTGGGGACCCGTCGCCCCTTCCCCATACCGTCGCCACCAAGCCGTCCGCGTCGCCCACCCAATGAGGGTGATCAGGGACGCGGTACGACTCGGCGGCAACCGCCAGGCCAACCCCCCACTCCGCGAGGACTTGGGACATCAAGTCCTGTGCCGCGCGGCAGTGGTTGAGGTTGGCCTGGAGGAGGAGGCGGGGCGGCATTAATTAATGGCCGCGCCAGCCTCCTCCCGGCCGTCCGTCCCCGTAGCACCGCCCACCTCCATGGAGGACGATGACACCGCCCTCGGCACCGGAGCCGGTGCAGCCCGCCTCTTCCTCTCCTTCCGGGAGGGGGGGGAGCACTTCTTGCTCCCCACCCTGTGATCGGCTGGCCTCCCCATGTCCGCACACAGCGAGCAGTGGGGGGCCGCCGAGCACTGGCTCGCACGGTGCTCTTTGGCACCGCAGCGGTAACACTGACCGCTGCGGTCCACCGGCGAGGTGCACCACTGCCTCACGTGCCCCAATTCGAGGCAGCGGTGACACTGGAGCGGGCGCGGCGCGAGGATTTCCACTCGCGCCGAAACCCACCCCACCAACACCCTCCCGGATTCCGCCACCTTACGGGCGGCGGAGAGGGGGCACCGGGCCCAGACCGACCCGAGGCCGGAGGGCGACCTGCGGATCTCTCCGATCCGCAGGTCCTCCACAGGACAGTCCCCCGCCCTCGCAAGGGCACGGGACACATCCGGTGCGCTGACCGAGTCGTCCAGCCCACAAACGCGCATCTCCGTGCGCTTCGTGGGCCGGGCGACCCGGACACCTCGCTCGCCCAGCTGCTCCCGGAGCCTCTGGGCGAGACGATCCGCCTTCGCACCGCCTTCTGCACCGGGGATCTCCAGCAAGAGACCCCCGGTCACGGCCCTCTTCGCCCTCACGGAGGCGATGCCCAGCTCTTCCAGGGAGATATTCTCCCTGGCGAGCCGCATCGCCTCCGCGAGGGACAGGTCGCCCCCCTGCGCAACGGTCAGCGTCACCGCTGCCGTTTTTGGGGGACGACCTGGTCGTGCCTTCCCGACCTTTTTTTTTTTTTTTTTTTTTTTTTTTGTCGTGGGGAAAATCTTCGAAAGACTCCCTCCCACCTCCTTGGGGAGAGGTGGGAGGGGTGTGTGGGATTCCCCGCGCCCGTACAACGACAGGCGCGGAACCTACCCACTAAAAACCCCACGGTGACCCTTCGGCACGCTTTGGGAGGATACCGGGAATCGCTCGAAGCATTCTTCCGGTATCCTCCCCGTGCCCGCGCTTTCGCACCCATCCCCCGGGGGGACAATCGGAGGGCACGCCATCCCGCCGCTATCCGTCCCGGGACCGCGTTTAGTGGCGGCTGCGAGCCCCAACTCGCAACCGCCCGCGACCCCGTTTCCACCCCTCGGCGGCCGGGCGTTCATGGCCGCACGAGACCGCCGAGGGTGCCTCCCCTTGCGTCGGACCGGTAGGGGGAGGCACTCCTACCCCCAACCGGTCCGACCCGGCGCCGCCTGGCGGGAGGAGGGTCCCCTCAGGACCCCCCTCCCAGCCTAGGTCATCCGCCACGCCGAGGCGGCCGCCCGCGACGCCTCGCGACCGGGCGACGACCTCGGGCCACCGCACGTGCGCGAGCTTCAGCGCGCCGCTGAAGCTCGCGCTCCCTCCCCGCGGCCTCCTTTTGCAACATTACGTTCTCGCAGAAGGAGGCCACGGCCCTCCACTTCTCCTCGCTGCCGAGCATGGCGCGCACCACGCCCGGCAGCGAGACATCCCGCCCGACGACGCCGACCAGGACACGGCGCTCCCCCTCCCACGCGGGGCATACCTCCAGGGTATGATCCGCCGTGTCCTGCTCAGCGTCGCAGTGGCAGCAACGCGCCGTCGGCTCCTTCCCTATCCGGCACAGGTATCTTCCGAATCTGCCATGCCCGGAAAATACCTGTGCCATCCGGTAGGTGAGGCTGCCATGGCCTCTGTCCAGCCACTCCTTCAGGAGTGGCCGAACCGCCCCGACAGTCCGGTGCCCCGCGGTTGGCAGAGCCAGCCGCTCCTGCCACGCGAGCAACACGGACTGCCGGGCCTGGCGCTTCAAATCGCCCCAAGCAGGTTCCTGCCCGCCCGGGACCGCCCCCACCCCCGCGCGACGGTCGACGCGGTGCCGGTACATCACCGCGTGCGACCGCGCGATCAGGTCCATGGGCGGCATCCCCGCTAGAACCGTCGCCGCCTCATGTGACATGGTCCGATACCCGCGGACGACCCTGAGCGCCATGCGCCTCTGCACCCGACGCAGCATAGTCATGCTGCGCCGGGAGGCAGCCAGGTCGTCCGCCCAGACGGGGGCCCCGTATAGGGCCACCGACTGGACCATTGCCACATAGAGGCGACGAACTCGGCCCGCCGGGCCACCCAGGTTGGGCAGGATCCGGCCCAGAGCCGCAACCATCCTTTCCAACCGGGGGACCAGGCAGCGGAAATGCTCCTCGAAACGCCAGTGGCTATCGAGGATCATCCCTAGATACCTGATCTGGGGCTTCACCTCGATGTCAGCCCCACCCACCCGGATCAGAGGGGGTGGCGGATCCTGCCGAGGTGAATGAAACGCAATCACCTCGGTCTTATGGACCGCCACCGTCATCCCCATCCCCCTGATCCGGTCGACGACGCGTTGCGACCCCTCCTCCGCGCGACGCATGGCCCTCCCCCAGTGCGCCCCGACGGCCAGCACCAGTGTGTCATCCGCATAACATACCGTGCTGACGCCGTCGGGGAGGCCGGCCCGCAACACCGAGTCGTACGCGATGTTCCACAGGAGTGGCCCGAGGACCGACCCCTGCGGAACACCGCAGTACACCTCCCTCCGCATATCACCATCCCGGCCCGGATACTCGATCCACCTGCCGCGGAGATAATCCCCGACGACCGCCCTGAGACAAGGGGGGACCCGATGATATTCGAGTCCCCTCCTTATCTCTTCCCAGGGGAGGGTGTTAAAGGCATTGGCAATATCCAAGGATACTGCCAATGCCACCCCTCCCCGGGAGACGGCCGCCCCCGAGAGGGCCCTCACACGACCTATCGCGTCGATAGTCGATCGGCCCCCCCGGAAACCGAACTGGCAGTCGGCCAGACCGGGATCACCCCGCGACAGGTGCTCGACGAGGCGGGCAGCAATCACCCGCTCGAAGAGCTTGCCCACCTCGTCGAGGAGACAAATGGGCCGGTATGCGGAGGGAGACTCCGCGGGCCGACCCTCCTTCCGGAGGAGGACCATCCTCGCCACCTTCCAACTGGGGGGGAATCGTCCGTCCCTCAGGCAGCGGTCGAACAACCGCCTGAGGTCGGCCCCAAGGACGCCCTGGGTCAAGACCCAAACCCGGCCGGGCACACCATCCGGACCCGGGGTCGTGTTACGAACCCCGAGCCGTCTGATGGCCGCTGCCAGCTCCTCCTGCGTGACCCCCAGCTCGGCCGTCCACTCCACTGGGACAGCCGCCGCCGCCGGAGGACGCGGTCCCCTCTCCCCAAATGGGAAGAGTGTATTGACCACGTCCTCCAGCAGCCGGGGGTCAAGACCCTCGGTGACGGGGGGCGCCCACGGGCGGAGCTTATTCAGCACCACCTTATATGGGCGCCCCCATGGATCGTCATCAAGGGTCTGGAGGAGCTCCTTCCATGCCCGGGTCTTGGCCCGTTTGATGGCGACCTGCAGAGCAACCCGCGCCACGCGGTATGCTCCATACAGGTCATCAGCTGCCCTCACTCGCGCCACGCCGTCGCCTGTACGTTGACGACGGCGCGCGCGGGTGTACTGGCGTCGGGCTCGGACAGTCGCGACTCGCAACTCCGCGATCGCGTCCGACCACCAGTACACCGCCCGGCGAGGAGAAGCCCGCCCGACCCGAGGCATCGCCGCGTCGCAAATACCCGCGACCAATGCTCCGAGCCGGGCGACCTCCTCCTCTATGCTCGGCAACTCGGCCGCTCCCTGCGGCCAAGTTGCAGCGAGGGCAGCTGCCATCAGGGCGTCCTTGTCCAGGCGCCGAAGCGCCCAGCGGCGTGGTGGGGTGCCACGCAGGCGGCCGTGTCGGGATGCACTCGCGGCGGCAGAGACCTCCATCCGGATGTACCGGTGATCGGAGAGTGTCTCTGCCCCCGCGACCACGTGCCAACCCGACACCATGCGCACGGCGTTGGGGGTCGCGAATCCAACATCCACGATGGACCCCCCATATCGCCGCACGCATGTGTGCTCCGACCCCCGGTTCAATACCCGGAGGTCGAGCCCCGCCGCCCAATCGCCCAGGATCCCGCCGCAAACGGAGGTCCTGGGGGATCCCCAAGCCACCGACTTGGCATTAAAATCCCCCAGGACCAGCACCGGCCGGGCCGCGTAGCGCTGCACGCATGCCGCGACCTCGGCCAAGTACAGCTCGAACGCAGCGTGACCGCTACGGGGCGAAATGTAGCACCCCACCACAGCGACTCCCCCCCAGTCCACGGCGACGAATCCCCGACCGCGCTCCAACAAGGAGAACGGTGGGGACCCGTCGCCCCCTCCCCATACCGTCGCCACCAAGCCGTCCGCGTCGCCCACCCAATGAGGGTGATCAGGGACGCGGTACGGCTCGGCGGCGACCGCCAGGCCAACCCCCCACTCCGCGAGGACTTGGGACATCAAGTCCTGTGCCGCGCGGCAGTGGTTGAGGTTGGCCTGGAGGAGGAGGCGGGGCGGCATTAATTAATGGCCGCGCCAGCCTCCTCCCGGCCGTCCGTCCCCGTAGCACCGTCCACCTCCATGGAGGACGATGCCACCGCCCTCGGCACCGGAGCCGGTGCAGCCCGCCTCTTCCTCTCCTTCCGGGAGGGGGGGGGAGCACTTCTTGCTCCCCACCCTGTGATCGGCTGGCCTCCCCATGTCCGCACACAGCGGGCAGTGGGGGGCCGCCGAGCACTGGCTCGCACGGTGCTCTTTGGCACCGCAGCGGTAACACTGACCGCTGCGGTCCACCGGCGAGGTGCACCACTGCCTCACGTGCCCCAATTCGAGGCAGCGGTGACACTGGAGCGGGCGCGGCGCGAGGATTTCCACTCGCGCCGAAACCCACCCCACCAACACCCTCCCGGATTCCGCCACCTTACGGGCGGCGGAGAGGGGGCACCGGGCCCACACCGACCCGAGGCCGGAGGGCGACCTGCGGATCTCTCCGATCCGCAGGTCCTCCACAGGACAGTCCCCCGCCCTCGCAAGGGCACGGGACACATCCTGTGCGCTGACCGAGTCGTCCAGCCCACAAACGCGCATCTCCGTGCGCTTCGTGGGCCGGGCGACCCGGACACCTCGCTCGCCCAGCTGCTCCCGGAGCCTCTGGGCGAGACGATCCACCTTCGCGCCGCCTTCTGCACCGGGGATCTCCAGCAAGAGACCCCCGGTCACGGCCCTCTTCGCCCTCACGGAGGCGATGCCCAGCTCTTCCGGGAGATATTCTCCCTGGCGAGCCGCATCGCCTCCGCGAGGGTCAGGTCGCCCCCCTGCGCAACGGTCAGCGTCACCGCTGCCGTTTTTGGGGGACGACCTGGTCGTGCCTTCCCGACCTTCGCGGCCTTTACCTTGGCCGCCGCCGGCGGAGGCGGAGGCTGCGGTTGCGAGGCCTTCCTCGCCGCCCGCTTCGCCTTCCGCCCCACCACCTCACTCCACGCCACCCCCCCTTGGGAGGGTGCTGTGGAGGACGCGACCACCGCGACCACGGGTACACCACCCCCCTTGGGGGTCGCGACCCGGGGCCCTGGTGCCGCAACGCTGGGCGGAGCCTTCACTCCGCCCTTCTTTGCCTTCCCCGACTGTACCGGAACAGGTCGGGGAGGCACCGCCTTCCTGCTGACCGCTCTTCCGGCGAGGAGCTCCTCCCGGAAGGCGGCCACCTTGCCATCAATCATGTCCCCAATCCTCCTCAGAAGATCGTCTTCTGAGGAGGACGGGGACTTCTTCACGGGCGGAGTGCGGGTGGAGAGGCCCGCGGTGCCCCGCACCACTGCCGCCGCACTCCGCTTATTTACCTCCGCCGAGGGACGCGGCGGTGGAGGAGGAGGGAGGATGGGAGGGAGGGCCGCGCTGTTCCACAGCGCCTCTGCCCTCCTCCTCCCCTGTCGCTCCTCCTCCAACAGGAGCTGCAGACGGGCGTTCCGCCCTCTGAGCTCCCGCGCCGCCTCCCTCATTTCCTCCGCCGCGGCCTTCAGGGCCTCCGCGCCACCGCTTTTCTGCCCCTTAAAGGCGCAGGCAGCGGCGACTTTCTCCACCCGCCTCAGGGACGAGGAGATCCTCTCCGATATCTCCTCGATCACCTCGTCCCTGAGGCAACTCAGCCTCACCGACGGGCTCATCGCCCCGCCCACCTCGACGACGGCCTGCCCCGTCCTCTTCCTCTTAGAGCCTATATGGCTCGTGCTGGAGGAGAAGGACGAGACCGACGCCGTCTCGTCGTCCTCCTCCACCCTCCACGAAGCCGGACCTGGCGCTGAGTGGGGCGCAAGCGCCGCCACCCTAACCCCAACCCCGTCTCCGTCCTCCCTAACCGACAAAACCCACCCCATCCCCATTTTATTTTCTGTGTCCATAATAATCCCACGAGATGGTCGGAAATAAAGGTCCACCCGGGTAAGCCTAATACTCCGGGGGTTCGGCAGGTTCCCCGGAGGTGGTCGCTTGGGAATGGGCCTTCTCCCCCAACCATGCATCCCATCGCCGCGCACCATAGCTTAGGATTGGAGGGCGATTTTATAGAGTCGCCATACTCGTGGCCCAGGCGGTTAAGCCAAGACCCCCGTTCCTCCTGCCATCACGTACCATTCACAAAACCAATAGGGAATTGTGAATGGGTCGCAGTGACGACCAACAGGAGGCTTACGGTGTGTGTATGACTCGGGTACCCCGGGTTCGTTAAGCCCGTACTGCAGCTGAAAGGCTGCAGCCCCTGAGGGCATCAGGCTCATACTTTCGCATATTTCTCATACTTGTTGACCAGATCCTGGGCTCTTTCTGGTTTGGATCACGTAGCAATGTGGTACCACACTGAAACAGACCATGAAACATGGTTTCGATCAATATTGTAGAGGATAACACATGTTAGGTCTAGGTTAGGCCTTGGATTTGCCCTTATCAGACTCATACTTTCGCATTCTTCACATGCTTCTTGAACAGAACCCGGGTATTTTTCTGGTTTGGATCACGTGGTAATATGTTACCACACTGAAACAGACCATTAAACCTGGTTTCCACCAATATTTTAGAGGATAACGGATGGTAGGTCTATGTTAGGTCTGGGATTTGCTCCCATCAGGCTCATACTTTCGCATATTTCTCATACTTGATGGCCAGTTTCTGGGCTTTTTCTGGTTTGGATCACGTTGTAATGTGGTACCACACTGAAACAGTCAATTCAACCTGGTCTCGATAAATATTTTAGAGGATAACGCATGTTAAGTCTGGGTTAGGTCTAGGATTTGCCCTCATCATGCTCATATTTTCGCATTTTTCGCATACTCGTTGACCAGATCCTGGCCTTTTTCTGGTTTGGGTCACGTAGTAATGTGGTACCACACTGAAACAGTCCATTAAACCTGGTTTCGATCAATGTTTTAGAGGATAACGCATGTTAGGTCTAGGTTAGGCCTTGGATTTGCCCTTATCAGACTCATACTTTCGCATTCTTCACATGCTTGTTGAACAGATCCCGGGTTTTTTCTGGTTTGGATCACGTGGTAATGTGTTACCACACTGAAACAGACCATTAAACCTGTTTTGGATCAATATTTTTGAGGATAACGCATGGTAGGTCTATGTTAGGTCAGGGATTTGCACTCATCAGGCTCATACTTTCTCATATTTCTCATACTTGATGGCCAGATTTTGGGCCTTTTTTGGTTTCGATCACGTAGTAATGCGGTACCACACTGAAACAGTCAATTAAACCTGGTTTCGATCAATGTTTTAGAGGATAACGCATGTTAGGTCTAGGTTAGGCCTTGGATTTGCCCTCATCAGTCTCATACTTCCCCATTCTTCACATACTTCTTCAACAGATGCTTGGTTTTTTCCGGTTTGGATCACATACTAGTGTGGTACCACACTGATACAGTCGATTAAACATGGTTTTGATCAATATTTTAGAGGATAACACATATTAGGTCTAGGTTGGGTCAGGGATTTGCTTTCATCATGCTCATATTTTCGCATTTTTCGCATACTCGTTGACCAGATCCTGGCCTTTTTCTGGTTTGGGTCACGTAGTAATGTGGTACCACACTGAAACAGTCCATTAAACCTGGTTTCGATCAATGTTTTAGAGGATAACGCATGTTAGGTCTAGGTTAGGCCTTGGATTTGCCCTTATCAGACTCATACTTTCGCATTCTTCACATGCTTGTTGAACAGATCCCGGATTTTTTCTGGTTTGGATCACGTGGTAATGTGTTACCACACTGAAACAGACCATTAAACCTGTTTTGGATCAATATTTTTGAGGATAACGCATGGTAGGTCTAGGTTAGGTCAGGGATTTGCACTCATCAGGCTCATACTTTCTCATATTTCTCATACTTGATGGCCAGATTTTGGGCCTTTTTTGGTTTCGATCACGTAGTAATGCGGTACCACACTGAAACAGTCAATTAAACCTGGTTTCGATCAATGTTTTAGAGGATAACGCATGTTAGGTCTAGGTTAGGCCTTGGATTTGCCCTCATCAGTCTCATACTTCCCCATTCTTCACATACTTCTTCAACAGATGCTTGGTTTTTTCCGGTTTGGATCACATACTAGTGTGGTACCACACTGATACAGTCGATTAAACATGGTTTTGATCAATATTTTAGAGGATAACACATATTAGGTCTAGGTTGGGTCTGGGATTTGCTTTCATCAGGCTCATACTTTCGCATATTTATCATACTTGATTGCCAGATTGTGGGCATTTTTTGGTTCGGATCACGCAGTAATGTGGTACCACACTGAAACAGTCCATTAAACCTGGTTTCGATCAATATTTTAGAGGATAACGCATGGTAGGTCTGGGTTAGGTCTAGGATTTGCCGTCATCAGGCTCATATTTTCCCATTTCTCGCATACTCGTTGACCAGATCCTGGGTTTTTTCTGGTGTGGATCACGTGGTAATGTGGTACCACACTGAAACAGTCAATTAAACCTAGTCGGGGTCAACATTTCAATGGATAACGCATGTTAGAACTGGGATAGGTCTGTGATTTGCCTTCATGAGGCTAATACATTCGCATATTTCTCATATTTGTTGGCCAGGTCCTGGGCTTTTACTGGTTTGGATCACGTAGTAATGTGGTACCACACTGATACAGTCGATTAAACATGGTTTTGATCAATATTTTAGAGGATAACACATATTAGGTCTAGGTTGGGTCTGGGATTTGCTTTCATCATGCTCATATTTTCGCATTTTTCGCATACTCGTTGACCAGATCCTGGCCTTTTTCTGGTTTGGGTCACGTAGTGATGTGGTACCACACTGAAACAGTCCATTAAACCTGGTTTCGATCAATGTTTTAGAGGATAACGCATGTTAGGTCTAGGTTAGGCCTTGGATTTGCCCTTATCAGACTCATACTTTCGCATTCTTCACATGCTTGTTGAACAGATCCCGGGTATTTTTCTGGTTTGGATCACGTGGTAATATGTTACCACACTGAAACAGACCATTAAACCTGGTTTCCACCAATATTTTAGAGGATAACGGATGGTAGGTCTATGTTAGGTCTGGGATTTGCTCCCATCAGGCTCATACTTTCGCATATTTCTCATACTTGATGGCCAGTTTCTGGGCTTTTTCTGGTTTGGATCACGTTGTAATGTGGTACCACACTGAAACAGTCAATTCAACCTGGTCTCGATAAATATTTTAGAGGATAACGCATGTTAAGTCTGGGTTAGGTCTAGGATTTGCCCTCATCATGCTCATATTTTCGCATTTTTCGCATACTCGTTGACCAGATCCTGGCCTTTTTCTGGTTTGGGTCACGTAGTAATGTGGTACCACACTGAAACAGTCCATTAAACCTGGTTTCGATCAATGTTTTAGAGGATAACGCATGTTAGGTCTAGGTTAGGCCTTGGATTTGCCCTTATCAGACTCATACTTTCGCATTCTTCACATGCTTGTTGAACAGATCCCGGGTTTTTTCTGGTTTGGATCACGTGGTAATGTGTTACCACACTGAAACAGACCATTAAACCTGTTTTGGATCAATATTTTTGAGGATAACGCATGGTAGGTCTAGGTTAGGTCAGGGATTTGCACTCATCAGGCTCATACTTTCTCATATTTCTCATACTTGATGGCCAGATTTTGGGCCTTTTTTGGTTTCGATCACGTAGTAATGCGGTACGACACTGAAACAGTCAATTAAACCTGGTTTCGATCAATGTTTTAGAGGATAACGCATGTTAGGTCTAGGTTAGGCCTTGGATTTGCCCTCATCAGTCTCATACTTCCCCATTCTTCACATACTTCTTCAACAGATGCTTGGTTTTTTCCGGTTTGGATCACATACTAGTGTGGTACCACACTGATACAGTCGATTAAACATGGTTTTGATCAATATTTTAGAGGATAACACATATTAGGTCTAGGTTGGGTCTGGGATTTGCTTTCATCATGCTCATATTTTCGCATTTTTCGCATACTCGTTGACCAGATCCTGGCCTTTTTCTGGTTTGGGTCACGTAGTGATGTGGTACCACACTGAAACAGTCCATTAAACCTGGTTTCGATCAATGTTTTAGAGGATAACGCATGTTAGGTCTAGGTTAGGCCTTGGATTTGCCCTTATCAGACTCATACTTTCGCATTCTTCACATGCTTGTTGAACAGATCCCGGGTATTTTTCTGGTTTGGATCACGTGGTAATATGTTACCACACTGAAACAGACCATTAAACCTGGTTTCCACCAATATTTTAGAGGATAACGGATGGTAGGTCTATGTTAGGTCTGGGATTTGCTCCCATCAGGCTCATACTTTCGCATATTTCTCATACTTGATGGCCAGTTTCTGGGCTTTTTCTGGTTTGGATCACGTTGTAATGTGGTACCACACTGAAACAGTCAATTCAACCTGGTCTCGATAAATATTTTAGAGGATAACGCATGTTAAGTCTGGGTTAGGTCTAGGATTTGCCCTCATCATGCTCATATTTTCGCATTTTTCGCATACTCGTTGACCAGATCCTGGCCTTTTTCTGGTTTGGGTCACGTAGTAATGTGGTACCACACTGAAACAGTCCATTAAACCTGGTTTCGATCAATGTTTTAGAGGATAACGCATGTTAGGTCTAGGTTAGGCCTTGGATTTGCCCTTATCAGACTCATACTTTCGCATTCTTCACATGCTTGTTGAACAGATCCCGGGTTTTTTCTGGTTTGGATCACGTGGTAATGTGTTACCACACTGAAACAGACCATTAAACCTGTTTTGGATCAATATTTTTGAGGATAACGCATGGTAGGTCTAGGTTAGGTCAGGGATTTGCACTCATCAGGCTCATACTTTCTCATATTTCTCATACTTGATGGCCAGATTTTGGGCCTTTTTTGGTTTCGATCACGTAGTAATGCGGTACCACACTGAAACAGTCAATTAAACCTGGTTTCGATCAATGTTTTAGAGGATAACGCATGTTAGGTCTAGGTTAGGCCTTGGATTTGCCCTCATCAGTCTCATACTTCCCCATTCTTCACATACTTCTTCAACAGATGCTTGGTTTTTTCCGGTTTGGATCACATACTAGTGTGGTACCACACTGATACAGTCGATTAAACATGGTTTTGATCAATATTTTAGAGGATAACACATATTAGGTCTAGGTTGGGTCTGGGATTTGCTTTCATCATGCTCATATTTTCGCATTTTTCGCATACTCGTTGACCAGATCCTGGCCTTTTTCTGGTTTGGGTCACGTAGTAATGTGGTACCACACTGAAACAGTCCATTAAACCTGGTTTCGATCAATGTTTTAGAGGATAACGCATGTTAGGTCTAGGTTAGGCCTTGGATTTGCCCTTATCAGACTCATACTTTCGCATTCTTCACATGCTTGTTGAACAGATCCCGGATTTTTTCTGGTTTGGATCACGTGGTAATGTGTTACCACACTGAAACAGACCATTAAACCTGTTTTGGATCAATATTTTTGAGGATAACGCATGGTAGGTCTAGGTTAGGTCAGGGATTTGCACTCATCAGGCTCATACTTTCTCATATTTCTCATACTTGATGGCCAGATTTTGGGCCTTTTTTGGTTTCGATCACGTAGTAATGCGGTACCACACTGAAACAGTCAATTAAACCTGGTTTCGATCAATGTTTTAGAGGATAACGCATGTTAGGTCTAGGTTAGGCCTTGGATTTGCCCTCATCAGTCTCATACTTCCCCATTCTTCACATACTTCTTCAACAGATGCTTGGTTTTTTCCGGTTTGGATCACATACTAGTGTGGTACCACACTGATACAGTCGATTAAACATGGTTTTGATCAATATTTTAGAGGATAACACATATTAGGTCTAGGTTGGGTCTGGGATTTGCTTTCATCAGGCTCATACTTTCGCATATTTATCATACTTGATTGCCAGATTGTGGGCATTTTTTGGTTCGGATCACGCAGTAATGTGGTACCACACTGAAACAGTCCATTAAACCTGGTTTCGATCAATATTTTAGAGGATAACGCATGGTAGGTCTGGGTTAGGTCTAGGATTTGCCGTCATCAGGCTCATATTTTCCCATTTCTCGCATACTCGTTGACCAGATCCTGGGTTTTTTCTGGTGTGGATCACGTGGTAATGTGGTACCACACTGAAACAGTCAATTAAACCTAGTCGGGGTCAACATTTCAATGGATAACGCATGTTAGAACTGGGATAGGTCTGTGATTTGCCTTCATGAGGCTAATACATTCGCATATTTCTCATATTTGTTGGCCAGGTCCTGGGCTTTTACTGGTTTGGATCACGTAGTAATGTGGTACCACACTGAAACAGTCGATTAAACATGGTTTTGATCAATATTTTAGAGGATAACACATATTAGGTCTAGGTTAGGTCTGGGATTTGCACTCATCAGGGTCATACTTTCGCATTCTTCACATACTTGTTGAACAGAACCCGGGTTTTTTCTGGTTTGGATCAGGTAGCAATGTGGTACCACACTGAAACAGTCCATTAAACCTGGTTTCGATCAATATTTTAGAGGATAACGCATGTTAGATCTGGGTTAGGTCTGTGATTTGCCTTCATGAGGCTAATACTTTCGCATATTTCTCATATTTGTTGGCCAGGTCCTGGGCTTTTACTGGTTTGGATCACGTAGTAATGTGGTACCACACTGAAACAGTCGATTAAACATGGGTTTGATCAATATTTTAGAGGATAACACATATTAGGTCTAGGTTAGGTCTGGGATTTGCCCTCATCAGGCTCACACGTTCGCATTCTTCACATACCTGGTGAACAGATCCAGAGTTTTTTCTGGTTTGTATCACGTGGTAATGTGGTACCACACAGAAGCAGTCAATTAAACCTAGTCTGGGTCAACATTTCAAAGTATAACTCATGATGGGTCTAGGTTAAGTCTCGGATTTGCTCTCATCAGGCTTATACTTTCGCATATTTCTCATACTTGATGGCAAGATCCTGGCCTTTTTCTGGTTTGGATCACGTAGTAATGTGGTACCATACTGAAACAGTCGACGAAACCTGGTCTCGGTCAATATTTTAGAGGATAACGCATGTTAGGTCTAGGTTAGGTCTGGGATTTGCTCTCATCAGGCTCATACTTTCGCATATTTCTCATACTTGATGGCCGGATTCTGGTCTTTTTCTGGTTTCGATCACGTAGTAATGCGGTACCACACCGAAACAGTCCATTAAACCTGGTTTCGATCAATGTTTTAGAGGATAACGCATGTTAGGTCTAGGTTCGGCCTTGGATTTGCCCTAATCAGTCTCACACTTTCGCATTCTTCTCATACTTGTTGAACAGATCCCGGGTTTTTTCTGGTTTGGATCACATGGTAATGTGTTACCACACTGAAACAGAACATTAAACCTGGTTTCGATCAATATTTGTGAGGATAACGCATGTTAGGTCTAGGTTAGATCTGGGATTTGCACTCATCAGGCTCATAGTTTCGCATTCTTCACATACTTGTTGAACAGATCCCGGGTTTTTTCTGGTTTGGATCACGTGGAAATGTGTTACCACACTGAAACAGACCATTAAACCTGGTTTCGATCATTGTTTTAGAGGATAACGCATGTTAGGTCTAGGTTAGGTCTGGGATTTGCTCTCATCAGGCTCATACTTTCGCATATTTCTCATACTTGATGGCCGGATTCTGGTCTTTTTCTGGTTTCGATCACGTAGTATTGCGGTACCACACCGAAACAGTCCATTAAACCTGGTTTCGATCAATGTTTTAGAGGATAACGCATGTTAGGTCTAGGTTTGGCCTTGGATTTGCCCTCATCAGTCTCATACTTCCCCAATCTTCACATACTTCTTCAACAGATGCTTGGTTTTTTCCGGTTTGGATCACATACTAGTGTGGTACCACACTGATACAGTCGATTAAACATGGTTTTGATCAATATTTTAGAGGATAACACATATTAGGTCTAGGTTGGGTCTGGGATTTGCTCTCATCAGGGTCATACTTTCGCATTCTTCACATACCTGGTGAACAGATCCCGGGTTTTTTCTGGATTGGATCACGTGGTAATGTGTTACCACACAGAAACAGACCATTAAACCTGTTTTGGATCAATATTTTTGAGGATAACGTATGTTAGGTCTAGGTTAGGTCAGGGATTTGCAATCATCAGGCTCATACTTTCGCATGTTCCTCATACTTGATGGCCAGATTCTGGGCTTTTTTTAGTTTGGATCACGCAGTAATGTGGTACGACACTGAAACAGACCATTAAACCTGGTTTCGATCAATATTTTAGAGGATAACACATGTTAGGTCTATGTTAGGTCCGGGATTTGCCCTCATCAGGCTCCCACTTTCGCATTCTTCACACACCTGTTGAACAGATCCATCGTTTTCTCTGGTTTGGGTCACGTGGTAATGTGGTACCACACAGAAACAGTCAATTAAACCTCGTCTGGGTCATCATTTCAAAGTATAACTCATGTTAGGTCTAGGTTTGGTCTGGGATTTGCTCTCATCAGGCTCATACTTTCGCATATTTCTCATACTTGTTGGCCAGATCCTGGCCTTTTTCTGGTTTGGATCACGTTGTAATGTGGTACCACATTGAAACAGTCGACTAAACCTGGTCTCCGTCAATATTTTAGAGGATAACGCATGTTAGGTCTAGGATAGGTCTGGGATTTGCTCTCATCAGGCTCATACATTCACATTTTCCGCATACTTGTTGGCCAGATCCTGGGCTTTTTCTAGTTTGGATAAAGCGGTAATGTGGTATCACACTGAAGCAGTCCATTAAACCTGGTTTCGATCAATATTTTAGAGGATAACACATGTTAGGTCTAGGTTTGGTCTGGGATTTGCTCTCATCAGGCTCATACTTTCGCATATTTCTCATACTTGTTGGCCAGATCCTGGCCTTTTTCTGGTTTGGATCACGTTGTAATGTGGTACCACATTGAAACAGTCGACTAAACCTGGTCTCCGTCAATATTTTAGAGGATAACGCATGTTAGGTCTAGGTTAGGTCTGGGATTTGCACTCATCAGGCTCATACTTTCGCATGTTCCTCATACTTGATGGCCAGATTCTCGGCTTTTTTTGGTTTGGATAAAGTGGTAATGTGGAATCACACTGAAACAGTCCATTAAACCTGGTTTCGATCAATATTTTAGAGGATAACACATGATAGGTCTAGGTTAGGTCTGGGATTTGCTATCATCATGGTCATACTTTCGCATATTTTTCGTTCTTGTTGTCCAGATCCTGGGGTTTCACTGGTTTGGATCACACAGTAATGTGGTACCACACTGAAACAGTCGATTGAACCTGGTTTCGATCGATATTTCAGAGGATAACGCATGTTAGGTCTGGATTAGGTATGGGATTTGCTCTCATCAGGCTCAGACATTCACATTTTCCGCATACTTGTTGGCCAGATCCTGGGCTTTTTCTGGTTTGGATAAAGTGGTAATGTGGAATCACACTGAAACGGTCCATTAAACCTGGTTTCGATCAATATTTTAGAGGATAACACATGATAGGTCTAGGTTAGGTCTGGGATTTGTACTCATCAGGCTCATACTTTCGCATATTTGTCATACTTGATGGCCAGATCCTGGCCTTTTTCTGGTTTGGATCGCGTAGTAATGTGGTGCCACACTGAAACAGTCAATTAAACCTGGTTTCGATCAACATTTTAGAGGATAACGCTTGTTAGGTCTATGTTAGGTCTGGGATTTGCTCTCATCAGGCTCATACATTCACATTTTCCGCATACTTGTTGGCCAGATCCTGGGCTTTTTCTGGTTTGGATAAAGTGGTAATGTGGAATCACACTGAAACAGTCCATTAAACCTGGTTTCGATCAATATTTTAGAGGATAACACATGATAGGTCTAGGTTAGGTCTGGGATTTGTACTCATCAGGCTCATACTTTCGCATATTTCTCATACTTGATGGCCAGATCCTGGCCTTTTTCTGGTTTGGATCACATAGTAATGTGGTACCACACTGAAACAGTCGACTAAGCCTGGTCTCGGTCAATATTTTAGAGGATAACGCATGTTAGGTCTAGGTTAGGTCTGGGATTTGCTCTCATCAGGCTCATACTTTCGCATATTTCTCATACTTGATTGCCAGATTCTGGGCTTTTTTTGGTTTGGATCACGTGGTAATGTGGCACCACACTGAAACTGTCCATTAAACCTGGTTTCGATCAATATTTTAGAGGATAACGCTTGTTAGGTCTATGGTAGGTCTGGGATTTGCTCTCATCAGGCTCATACATTCACATTTTCCGCATACTTGTTGGCCAGATCCTGGGCTTTTTCTGGTTTGGATAAAGCGGTAATGTGGTATCACACTGAAACAGTCGATTGAACCTGGTTTCGATCAATATTTTAGAGGATAACGCATGTTAGGTCTATGTTAGGTCCGGGATTTGCCCTCATCAGGCTCCCACTTTCGCATTCTTCACACACCTGTTGAACAGATCCAGGGTTTTCTCTGGTTTGGATCACGTGGTAATGTGGTACCACACAGAAACAATCAATTAAACCTCGTCTGGGTCAACATTTCAAAGGATAACTCATGTTAGGTCTAGTTTAGGTCTGGGATTTGCTCTCATCTGGCTCATACAACCGCATATTTCTCATACTTGACGGCCAGATCCTGGGCTTTTTCTGGTTTGGACCACGTAGTAATGTGGTACCACACTGAAACAGTCGACTAAACCTGGTCTCGGTCAATATTTTAGAGGATAACGCATGCTAGGTCTAGGTTAGGTCTGGGATTTGCACTCATCAGGCTCATACTTTCGCATATTTCTCATACTTGTTGGCCAGATTCTGGGCTTTTTTTGGCTTGGATCACGTAGTAATGTGGCACCACACTGAAACTGTCCATTAAACCTGGTTTCGATCAATATTTTAGTGGATAACGCTTGTTAGGTCTATGTTAGGTCTGGGATTTGCTCTCATCAGGCTCATACATTCACATTTTCCGCATACTTGTTGGCCAGATCCTGGGCTTTTTCTGGTTTGGATAAAGCGGTAATGTGGTATCACACTGAAATAGTCCATTAAACCTGGTTTCGATCAATATTTTACAGGATAACACATGATAGGTCTAGGTTAGGTCTGGGATTTGTACTCATCAGGCTCATACTTTCGCATATTTCTCATACTTGATGGCCAGATCCTGGCCTTTTTCTGGTTTGGATCACGTAGCAATGTGGTACCACACTGAAACAGACCATTAAACCTGGTTTCGATCAATATTTTAGTGGATAACACATGTTAGGTCTAGGTTAGGCCTTGGATTTGCACTCATCAGGAACATACTTTCACATTCTTCACATACTTGTTGAACAGAACCCGGGTTTTTTCTGGTTTAGATCACGTAGCAATGTGGTACCACACTGAAACAGTCCATTAAACCTGGTTTCGTTCAATATTTTAGAGGATAACGCATGTTAGGTCTATGTTAGGTCCGGGATTTGCTCTCATCAGGCTCATACTTTCGCATATCTCTCTTACTTGTTAGCCAGATTCAGGGCTTTTTCTGGTTTGGATCACGTGGTAATGTGGTACCACACTGAAACAGTCAATTAAACCTAGTCTGGGTCAACATTTCAAAGGATAACTCATGTTAGAACTAGGTTAGGTCTGGGATTTGCACTCATCAGGCTCATACTTTCGCATGTTCCTCATACTTGATGGCCAGATTCTGGGCTTTTTTTGGTTTGGACCACGTAGTAATGTGGTACCACACTGAAACAGTCCATTAAACCTGGTTTCGTACAATATTTTAGAGGATAACGCATGTTAGGTCTATGTTAGGTCCGGGATTTGCTCTCATCAGGCTCATACTTTCGCATATCTCTCTTACTTGTTAGCCAGATTGAGGGCTTTTTCTGGTTTGGATCACGTGGTAATGTGGTACCACACTGAAACAGTCAATTAAACCTAGTCTGGGTCAACATTTCAAAGGATAACTCATGTTAGAACTAGGTTAGGTCTGGGATTTGCACTCATCAGGCTCATACTTTCGCATATTTCTCATACTTGATGGCCAGATTCTGGGCCTTTTTTGGCTTACATCACGTAGTAATGCGGTACCACGCTGAAACAGACCATTAAACGTGGTTTCGATCAATATTTTAGAGGATAACGCATGTTAGGTCTATGTTAGGTCCGGGATTTGCCCTCATCAGGCTCCCACTTTCGCATTCTTCACACACCTGTTGAACAGATCCAGGGTTTTCTCTGGTTTGGATCACGTGGTAATGTGGTACCACACAGAAACAATCAATTAAACCTCGTCTGGGTCAACATTTCAAAGGATAACTCATGTTAGGTCTAGTTTAGGTCTGGGATTTGCTCTCATCTGGCTCATACATTCGCATATTTCTCATACTTGATGGCCAGATCCTGGGCTTTTTTTGGTTTGGACCACGTAGTAATGTGGTACCACACTGAAACAGTCGACTAAACCTGGTCTCGGTCAATATTTTAGAGGATAACGCATGCTAGGTCTAGGTTAGGTCTGGGATTTGCACTCATCAGGCTCATACTTTCGCATATTTCTCATACTTGTTGGCCAGATTCTGGGCTTTTTTTGGCTTGGATCACGTAGTAATGTGGCACCACACTGAAACTGTCCATTAAACCTGGTTTCGATCAATATTTTAGAGGATAACGCTTGTTAGGTCTATGTTAGGTCTGGGATTTGCTCTCATCAGGCTCATACATTCACATTTTCCGCATACTTGTTGGCCAGATCCTGGGCTTTTTCTGGTTTGGATAAAGCGGTAATGTGGTATCACACTGAAATAGTCCATTAAACCTGGTTTCGATCAATATTTTACAGGATAACACATGATAGGTCTAGGTTAGGTCTGGGATTTGTACTCATCAGGCTCATACTTTCGCATATTTCTCATTCTTGTTGTCCAGATCCTGGGGTTTCACTGGTTTGGATCACACAGTAATGTGGTACCACACTGAAACAGTCAATTGAACCTGGTTTCGATCGATATTTCAGAGGATAACGCATGTTAGGTCTGGATTAGGTATGGGATTTGCTCTCATCAGGCTCATACATTCACATTTTCCGCATACTTGTTGGCCAGATCCTGGCCTTTTTCTGGTTTGGATCACGTAGTAATGTGGTACCACACTGAAACAGTCGACTAAGCCTAGTCTCGGTCAATATTTTAGAGGATAACGCATGTTAGGTCTAGGTTAGGTCTGGGATTTGCACCCATATGACTCATACTTTCGCACATTTCTCATACTTGATGGCCAGATCCTGGCCTTTTTCTGGTTTGGACCACGTAGTAATGTGGTACCTCACTGTAACAGTCGACTAAGCCTGGTCTCGGTCAATATTTTAGAGGATAACGCATGTTAGGTCTAGGTTAGGTCTGGGAATTGCTCTCATCAGGCTCATACTTTCGCATATTTCTCATACTTGATTGCCAGATTCTGGGCTTTTTTTGGTTTGGATCACGTGGTATTGTGGCACCACACTGAAACTGTCCATTAAACCTGGTTTCGATCAATATTTTAGAGGATAACGCTTGTTAGGTCTATGTTAGGTCTGGGATTTGCTCTCATCAGGCTCATACATTCACATTTTCCGCATACTTGTTGGCCAGATCCTGGGCTTTTTCTGGTTTGGATAAAGCGGTAATGTGGTACCACACTGAAACAGTCGATTGAACCTGGTTTCGATCGATATTTGAGAGGAGAACGCATGTTAGGTCCGGATTAGGTATGGGATTTGCTCTCATCAGGCTCATACATTCACATTTTCCGCATACTTGTTGGCCAGATCCTGGGCTTTTTCTGGTTTGGATAAAGTGATAATGTGGAATCACACTGAAACAGTCCATTAAACCTGGTTTCGATCAATATTTTAGAGGATAACACATGATAGGTCTAGGTTAGGTCTGGGATTTGTACTCATCAGGCTCATACTTTCGCATATTTCTCATACTTGATGGCCAGATCCTGGCCTTTTTCTGGTTTGGATCACGTAGTAATGTGGTACCACACTGAAACAGTCGTCTAAGCCTGGTCTCGGTCAATATTTTAGAGGATAACGCATGTTAGGTCTAGGTTAGGTCTGGGATTTGCACCCATCAGACTCATACTTTCGCATATTTCTCATACTTGATGGCCAGATCCTGGCCTTTTTCTGGTTTGGATCACGTAGTAATGTGGTACCACACTGAAACAGTCGACTAAGCCTGGTCTCGGTCAATATTTGAGAGGATAACGCATGTTAGGTCTAGGTTAGGTCTGGGATTTGCTCTCATCAGGCTCATACTTTCGCATATTTCTCATACTTGATTGCCAGATTCTGGGCTTTTTTTGGTTTGGATCACGTGGTAATGTGGCACCACACTGAAACTGTCCATTAAACCTGGTTTCGATCAATATTTTGGAGGATAACGCTTGTTAGGTCTATGTTAGGTCTGGGATTTGCTCTCATCAGGCTCATACATTCACATTTTCCGCATACTTGTAGGCCAGATCCTGGGCTTTTTCTGGTTTGGATAAAGCGGTAATGTGGTACCACACTGAAACAGTCGATTGAACCTGGTTTCGATCGATATTTCAGAGGAGAACGCATGTTAGGTCTGGATTAGGTATGGGATTTGCTCTCATCAGGCTCATACATTCACATTTTCCGCATACTTGTTGGCCAGATCCTGGGCTTTTTCTGGTTTGGATCACGTGGTAATGTGGTACCACACTGAAACAGACAATTAAGCATGGTTTCTATCAATATTTTAGAGGGTAACACATGTTAGGTCTAGGTTAGTTCTGGGATTTGCACTCATCAGGCTCATACTTTCGCATATATCTCTTACTTGATGGCCAGATTCTGGGCACTTTCTGGATTGGATCACGTAGTAATGTGGTACCACACAAAAACAGTCGACTAAGCCTGGTCACGATCAATACTTTAGAGGATAACGCATGTTAGGTCTGGATTAGGTATGGGATTTGCCCTCATCAGTCTCATACTTTCGCATTCTTCACATACTTCTTGAACAGATACTGGGTTTTTTCTGGTTTGGATCACATAGTAGTGTGGTACCACACTGAAAGAGTCGATTAAACCTTGTTTCGATCGATATTTTAGAGGACAACGCATGTTAGGTCTGGATTAGGTCTGGGATTTGCCCTCATCAGGGTCATACATTCACATTTTCCGCATACTTATTGCCCAGATCCCGGGCTTTTTCTGGTTTGGATCACGTGGTAATGTGGTATCACACTGAAACAGTCCATTAAACCTGGTTTCGATCAATATTTTGGAGGATAACGCATGTTAGGTCTATGTTAGGTCTGGGATTTGCTCTCATCAGGGTCATAATTTCGCATTCTTCACATACCTGGTGAACAGATCCCGGGTTTTTTCTGGTTTGGATCACGTGGTAATGTGTTACCACACAGAAACAGACCATTAAACCTGTTTTGGATCAATATTTTTGAGGATAACGCATGTTTGGTCTAGGTTAGGTCAGGGATTTGCACTCATCAGGCTCATACTTTCGCATGTTCCTCATACTTGATGGCCAGATTTTGGGCTTTTTTTAGTTTGGATCACGCAGTAATGTGGTACCACACTGAAGCAGACCATTAAACCAGGTTTCGATCAATATTTTAGAGGATAACACATGTTAGGTCTAGGTTAGGCCTTGGATTTGCACTCATCAGGGTCATACTTTCACATTCTTCACATACTTGTTGAACAGAACCCGGGTTTTTTCTGGTTTAGATCACGTAGCAATGTGGTACCACACTGAAACAGTCCATTAAACCTGGTTTCGTTCAATATTTTAGAGGATAACGCATGTTAGGTCTATGTTACGTCCGGGATGTGCTCTCATCAGGCTCATACTTTCGCATATCTCTCTTACTTGTTAGCCAGATTCAGGGCTTTTTCTGGTTTGGATCACGTGGTAATGTGGTACCACACTGAAACAGTCAATTAAACCTAGTCTGGGTCAACATTTCAAAGGATAACTCATGTTAGAACTAGGTTAGGTCTGGGATTTGCACTCATCAGGCTCATACTTTCGCATATTTCTCATACTTGATGGCCAGATCCTGGGGTTTTTCTGGTTTGGATCACGTAGTAATGTGGTACCACACTGGAACAGTCGACTAAACCTGGTCTCGGTCAATATTTTAGAGGATAACGCATGCTAGGTCTAGGTTAGGTCTGGGATTTGCACTCATCAGGCTCATACTTTCGCATATTTCTCATACTTGTTGGCCAGATTCTGGGCTTTTTTTGGCTTGGATCACGTAGTAATGTGGCACCACACTGAAACTGTCCATTAAACCTGGTTTCGATCAATATTTTAGAGGATAACGCATGTTAGGTCTATGTTAGGTCCGGGATTTGCCCTCATCAGGCTCCCACTTTCGCATTCTTCACACACCTGTTGAACAGATCCATCGTTTTCTCTGGTTTGGGTCACGTGGTAATGTGGTACCACACAGAAACAGTCAATTAAACCTCGTCTGGGTCATCATTTCAAAGTATAACTCATGTTAGGTCTAGGTTTGGTCTGGGATTTGCTCTCATCAGGCTCATACTTTCGCATACTTCTCATACTTGTTGGCCAGATCCTGGCCTTTTTCTGGTTTGGATCACGTTGTAATGTGGTACCACATTGAAACAGTCGACTAAACCTGGTCTCCGTCAATATTTTAGAGGATAACGCATGTTAGGTCTAGGATAGGTCTGGGATTTGCTCTCATCAGGCTCATACATTCACATTTTCCGCATACTTGTTGGCCAGATCCTGGGCTTTTTCTAGTTTGGATAAAGCGGTAATGTGGTATCACACTGAAGCAGTCCATTAAACCTGGTTTCGATCAATATTTTAGAGGATAACACATGTTAGGTCTAGGTTTGGTCTGGGATTTGCTCTCATCAGGCTCATACTTTCGCATATTTCTCATACTTGTTGGCCAGATCCTGGCCTTTTTCTGGTTTGGATCACGTTGTAATGTGGTACCACATTGAAACAGTCGACTAAACCTGGTCTCCGTCAATATTTTAGAGGATAACGCATGTTAGGTCTAGGTTAGGTCTGGGATTTGCACTCATCAGGCTCATACTTTCGCATGTTCCTCATACTTGATGGCCAGATTCTCGGCTTTTTTTGGTTTGGATAAAGTGGTAATGTGGAATCACACTGAAACAGTCCATTAAACCTGGTTTCGATCAATATTTTAGAGGATAACACATGATAGGTCTAGGTTAGGTCTGGGATTTGCTATCATCATGGTCATACTTTCGCATATTTTTCGTTCTTGTTGTCCAGATCCTGGGGTTTCACTGGTTTGGATCACACAGTAATGTGGTACCACACTGAAACAGTCGATTGAACCTGGTTTCGATCGATATTTCAGAGGATAACGCATGTTAGGTCTGGATTAGGTATGGGATTTGCTCTCATCAGGCTCAGACATTCACATTTTCCGCATACTTGTTGGCCAGATCCTGGGCTTTTTCTGGTTTGGATAAAGTGGTAATGTGGAATCACACTGAAACGGTCCATTAAACCTGGTTTCGATCAATATTTTAGAGGATAACACATGATAGGTCTAGGTTAGGTCTGGGATTTGTACTCATCAGGCTCATACTTTCGCATATTTGTCATACTTGATGGCCAGATCCTGGCCTTTTTCTGGTTTGGATCGCGTAGTAATGTGGTGCCACACTGAAACAGTCAATTAAACCTGGTTTCGATCAACATTTTAGAGGATAACGCTTGTTAGGTCTATGTTAGGTCTGGGATTTGCTCTCATCAGGCTCATACATTCACATTTTCCGCATACTTGTTGGCCAGATCCTGGGCTTTTTCTGGTTTGGATAAAGTGGTAATGTGGAATCACACTGAAACAGTCCATTAAACCTGGTTACGATCAATATTTTAGAGGATAACACATGATAGGTCTAGGTTAGGTCTGGGATTTGTACTCATCAGGCTCATACTTTCGCATATTTCTCATACTTGATGGCCAGATCCTGGCCTTTTTCTGGTTTGGATCACATAGTAATGTGGTACCACACTGAAACAGTCGACTAAGCCTGGTCTCGGTCAATATTTTAGAGGATAACGCATGTTAGGTCTAGGTTAGGTCTGGGATTTGCTCTCATCAGGCTCATACTTTCGCATATTTCTCATACTTGATTGCCAGATTCTGGGCTTTTTTTGGTTTGGATCACGTGGTAATGTGGCACCACACTGAAACTGTCCATTAAACCTGGTTTCGATCAATATTTTAGAGGATAACGCTTGTTAGGTCTATGGTAGGTCTGGGATTTGCTCTCATCAGGCTCATACATTCACATTTTCCGCATACTTGTTGGCCAGATCCTGGGCTTTTTCTGGTTTGGATAAAGCGGTAATGTGGTATCACACTGAAACAGTCGATTGAACCTGGTTTCGATCAATATTTTAGAGGATAACGCATGTTAGGTCTATGTTAGGTCCGGGATTTGCCCTCATCAGGCTCCCACTTTCGCATTCTTCACACACCTGTTGAACAGATCCAGGGTTTTCTCTGGTTTGGATCACGTGGTAATGTGGTACCACACAGAAACAATCAATTAAACCTCGTCTGGGTCAACATTTCAAAGGATAACTCATGTTAGGTCTAGTTTAGGTCTGGGATTTGCTCTCATCTGGCTCATACAACCGCATATTTCTCATACTTGACGGCCAGATCCTGGGCTTTTTCTGGTTTGGACCACGTAGTAATGTGGTACCACACTGAAACAGTCGACTAAACCTGGTCTCGGTCAATATTTTAGAGGATAACGCATGCTAGGTCTAGGTTAGGTCTGGGATTTGCACTCATCAGGCTCATACTTTCGCATATTTCTCATACTTGTTGGCCAGATTCTGGGCTTTTTTTGGCTTGGATCACGTAGTAATGTGGCACCACACTGAAACTGTCCATTAAACCTGGTTTCGATCAATATTTTAGTGGATAACGCTTGTTAGGTCTATGTTAGGTCTGGGATTTGCTCTCATCAGGCTCATACATTCACATTTTCCGCATACTTGTTGGCCAGATCCTGGGCTTTTTCTGGTTTGGATAAAGCGGTAATGTGGTATCACACTGAAATAGTCCATTAAACCTGGTTTCGATCAATATTTTACAGGATAACACATGATAGGTCTAGGTTAGGTCTGGGATTTGTACTCATCAGGCTCATACTTTCGCATATTTCTCATACTTGATGGCCAGATCCTGGCCTTTTTCTGGTTTGGATCACGTAGCAATGTGGTACCACACTGAAACAGACCATTAAACCTGGTTTCGATCAATATTTTAGTGGATAACACATGTTAGGTCTAGGTTAGGCCTTGGATTTGCACTCATCAGGAACATACTTTCACATTCTTCACATACTTGTTGAACAGAACCCGGGTTTTTTCTGGTTTAGATCACGTAGCAATGTGGTACCACACTGAAACAGTCCATTAAACCTGGTTTCGTTCAATATTTTAGAGGATAACGCATGTTAGGTCTATGTTAGGTCCGGGATTTGCTCTCATCAGGCTCATACTTTCGCATATCTCTCTTACTTGTTAGCCAGATTCAGGGCTTTTTCTGGTTTGGATCACGTGGTAATGTGGTACCACACTGAAACAGTCAATTAAACCTAGTCTGGGTCAACATTTCAAAGGATAACTCATGTTAGAACTAGGTTAGGTCTGGGATTTGCACTCATCAGGCTCATACTTTCGCATGTTCCTCATACTTGATGGCCAGATTCTGGGCTTTTTTTGGTTTGGACCACGTAGTAATGTGGTACCACACTGAAACAGTCCATTAAACCTGGTTTCGTACAATATTTTAGAGGATAACGCATGTTAGGTCTATGTTAGGTCCGGGATTTGCTCTCATCAGGCTCATACTTTCGCATATCTCTCTTACTTGTTAGCCAGATTGAGGGCTTTTTCTGGTTTGGATCACGTGGTAATGTGGTACCACACTGAAACAGTCAATTAAACCTAGTCTGGGTCAACATTTCAAAGGATAACTCATGTTAGAACTAGGTTAGGTCTGGGATTTGCACTCATCAGGCTCATACTTTCGCATATTTCTCATACTTGATGGCCAGATTCTGGGCCTTTTTTGGCTTACATCACGTAGTAATGCGGTACCACGCTGAAACAGACCATTAAACGTGGTTTCGATCAATATTTTAGAGGATAACGCATGTTAGGTCTATGTTAGGTCCGGGATTTGCCCTCATCAGGCTCCCACTTTCGCATTCTTCACACACCTGTTGAACAGATCCAGGGTTTTCTCTGGTTTGGATCACGTGGTAATGTGGTACCACACAGAAACAATCAATTAAACCTCGTCTGGGTCAACATTTCAAAGGATAACTCATGTTAGGTCTAGTTTAGGTCTGGGATTTGCTCTCATCTGGCTCATACATTCGCATATTTCTCATACTTGATGGCCAGATCCTGGGCTTTTTTTGGTTTGGACCACGTAGTAATGTGGTACCACACTGAAACAGTCGACTAAACCTGGTCTCGGTCAATATTTTAGAGGATAACGCATGCTAGGTCTAGGTTAGGTCTGGGATTTGCACTCATCAGGCTCATACTTTCGCATATTTCTCATACTTGTTGGCCAGATTCTGGGCTTTTTTTGGCTTGGATCACGTAGTAATGTGGCACCACACTGAAACTGTCCATTAAACCTGGTTTCGATCAATATTTTAGAGGATAACGCTTGTTAGGTCTATGTTAGGTCTGGGATTTGCTCTCATCAGGCTCATACATTCACATTTTCCGCATACTTGTTGGCCAGATCCTGGGCTTTTTCTGGTTTGGATAAAGCGGTAATGTGGTATCACACTGAAATAGTCCATTAAACCTGGTTTCGATCAATATTTTACAGGATAACACATGATAGGTCTAGGTTAGGTCTGGGATTTGTACTCATCAGGCTCATACTTTCGCATATTTCTCATTCTTGTTGTCCAGATCCTGGGGTTTCACTGGTTTGGATCACACAGTAATGTGGTACCACACTGAAACAGTCAATTGAACCTGGTTTCGATCGATATTTCAGAGGATAACGCATGTTAGGTCTGGATTAGGTATGGGATTTGCTCTCATCAGGCTCATACATTCACATTTTCCGCATACTTGTTGGCCAGATCCTGGCCTTTTTCTGGTTTGGATCACGTAGTAATGTGGTACCACACTGAAACAGTCGACTAAGCCTAGTCTCGGTCAATATTTTAGAGGATAACGCATGTTAGGTCTAGGTTAGGTCTGGGATTTGCACCCATATGACTCATACTTTCGCACATTTCTCATACTTGATGGCCAGATCCTGGCCTTTTTCTGGTTTGGACCACGTAGTAATGTGGTACCTCACTGTAACAGTCGACTAAGCCTGGTCTCGGTCAATATTTTAGAGGATAACGCATGTTAGGTCTAGGTTAGGTCTGGGAATTGCTCTCATCAGGCTCATACTTTCGCATATTTCTCATACTTGATTGCCAGATTCTGGGCTTTTTTTGGTTTGGATCACGTGGTATTGTGGCACCACACTGAAACTGTCCATTAAACCTGGTTTCGATCAATATTTTAGAGGATAACGCTTGTTAGGTCTATGTTAGGTCTGGGATTTGCTCTCATCAGGCTCATACATTCACATTTTCCGCATACTTGTTGGCCAGATCCTGGGCTTTTTCTGGTTTGGATAAAGCGGTAATGTGGTACCACACTGAAACAGTCGATTGAACCTGGTTTCGATCGATATTTGAGAGGAGAACGCATGTTAGGTCCGGATTAGGTATGGGATTTGCTCTCATCAGGCTCATACATTCACATTTTCCGCATACTTGTTGGCCAGATCCTGGGCTTTTTCTGGTTTGGATAAAGTGGTAATGTGGAATCACACTGAAACAGTCCATTAAACCTGGTTTCGATCAATATTTTAGAGGATAACACATGATAGGTCTAGGTTAGGTCTGGGATTTGTACTCATCAGGCTCATACTTTCGCATATTTCTCATACTTGATGGCCAGATCCTGGCCTTTTTCTGGTTTGGATCACGTAGTAATGTGGTACCACACTGAAACAGTCGTCTAAGCCTGGTCTCGGTCAATATTTTAGAGGATAACGCATGTTAGGTCTAGGTTAGGTCTGGGATTTGCACCCATCAGACTCATACTTTCGCATATTTCTCATACTTGATGGCCAGATCCTGGCCTTTTTCTGGTTTGGATCACGTAGTAATGTGGTACCACACTGAAACAGTCGACTAAGCCTGGTCTCGGTCAATATTTGAGAGGATAACGCATGTTAGGTCTAGGTTAGGTCTGGGATTTGCTCTCATCAGGCTCATACTTTCGCATATTTCTCATACTTGATTGCCAGATTCTGGGCTTTTTTTGGTTTGGATCACGTGGTAATGTGGCACCACACTGAAACTGTCCATTAAACCTGGTTTCGATCAATATTTTAGAGGATAACGCTTGTTAGGTCTATGTTAGGTCTGGGATTTGCTCTCATCAGGCTCATACATTCACATTTTCCGCATACTTGTAGGCCAGATCCTGGGCTTTTTCTGGTTTGGATAAAGCGGTAATGTGGTACCACACTGAAACAGTCGATTGAACCTGGTTTCGATCGATATTTCAGAGGAGAACGCATGTTAGGTCTGGATTAGGTATGGGATTTGCTCTCATCAGGCTCATACATTCACATTTTCCGCATACTTGTTGGCCAGATCCTGGGCTTTTTCTGGTTTGGATCACGTGGTAATGTGGTACCACACTGAAACAGACAATTAAGCATGGTTTCTATCAATATTTTAGAGGGTAACACATGTTAGGTCTAGGTTAGTTCTGGGATTTGCACTCATCAGGCTCATACTTTCGCATATATCTCTTACTTGATGGCCAGATTCTGGGCACTTTCTGGATTGGATCACGTAGTAATGTGGTACCACACAAAAACAGTCGACTAAGCCTGGTCACGATCAATACTTTAGAGGATAACGCATGTTAGGTCTGGATTAGGTATGGGATTTGCCCTCATCAGTCTCATACTTTCGCATTCTTCACATACTTCTTGAACAGATACTGGGTTTTTTCTGGTTTGGATCACATAGTAGTGTGGTACCACACTGAAAGAGTCGATTAAACCTTGTTTCGATCGATATTTTAGAGGACAACGCATGTTAGGTCTGGATTAGGTCTGGGATTTGCCCTCATCAGGGTCATACATTCACATTTTCCGCATACTTATTGCCCAGATCCCGGGCTTTTTCTGGTTTGGATCACGTGGTAATGTGGTATCACACTGAAACAGTCCATTAAACCTGGTTTCGATCAATATTTTGGAGGATAACGCATGTTAGGTCTATGTTAGGTCTGGGATTTGCTCTCATCAGGGTCATAATTTCGCATTCTTCACATACCTGGTGAACAGATCCCGGGTTTTTTCTGGTTTGGATCACGTGGTAATGTGTTACCACACAGAAACAGACCATTAAACCTGTTTTGGATCAATATTTTTGAGGATAACGCATGTTTGGTCTAGGTTAGGTCAGGGATTTGCACTCATCAGGCTCATACTTTCGCATGTTCCTCATACTTGATGGCCAGATTTTGGGCTTTTTTTAGTTTGGATCACGCAGTAATGTGGTACCACACTGAAGCAGACCATTAAACCAGGTTTCGATCAATAT
Organism: Colletes latitarsis; assembly: GCF_051014445.1. Classification (NCBI taxonomy): domain Eukaryota; kingdom Metazoa; phylum Arthropoda; class Insecta; order Hymenoptera; family Colletidae; genus Colletes; species Colletes latitarsis. Next base: position 27,445,689 of record NW_027488365.1, on the reverse strand, counting down.
TTTAGAGGATAACACATGTTAGGTCTAGGTTAGGCCTTGGATTTGCACTCATCAGGGTCATACTTTCACATTCTTCACATACTTGTTGAACAGAACCCGGGTTTTTTCTGGTTTAGATCACGTAGCAATGTGGTACCACACTGAAACAGTCCATTAAACCTGGTTTCGTTCAATATTTTAGAGGATAACGCATGTTAGGTCTATGTTACGTCCGGGATGTGCTCTCATCAGGCTCATACTTTCGCATATCTCTCTTACTTGTTAGCCAGATTCAGGGCTTTTTCTGGTTTGGATCACGTGGTAATGTGGTACCACACTGAAACAGTCAATTAAACCTAGTCTGGGTCAACATTTCAAAGGATAACTCATGTTAGAACTAGGTTAGGTCTGGGATTTGCACTCATCAGGCTCATACTTTCGCATATTTCTCATACTTGATGGCCAGATCCTGGGGTTTTTCTGGTTTGGATCACGTAGTAATGTGGTACCACACTGGAACAGTCGACTAAACCTGGTCTCGGTCAATATTTTAGAGGATAACGCATGCTAGGTCTAGGTTAGGTCTGGGATTTGCACTCATCAGGCTCATACTTTCGCATATTTCTCATACTTGTTGGCCAGATTCTGGGCTTTTTTTGGCTTGGATCACGTAGTAATGTGGCACCACACTGAAACTGTCCATTAAACCTGGTTTCGATCAATATTTTAGAGGATAACGCATGTTAGGTCTATGTTAGATCTGGGATTTGCTCTCATCAGGCTCATACTTTCGCATATTTCTCATACTTGATGGCCAGATCCTGGCCTTTTTCTGGTTTGGATCACGTAGGAATGTGGTACCACACTGAAACATTCGATTAAACCTGGTTTCGATCGATATTTCAGAGGATAACGCTTGTTAGGTCTATGTTAGGTCTGGGATTTGCCCTCATCAGGCTCACACGTTCGCATTCTTCACATACTTGTTGAACAGAACCCGGGTTTTTTCTGGTTTAGATCACGTAGCAATGTGGTACCACACTGAAACAGTCCATTAAACCTGGTTTCGTTCAATATTTTAGAGGATAACGCATGTTAGGTCTATGTTAGGTCCGGGATTTGCTCTCATCAGGCTCATACCTTACCATATCTCTCTTACTTGTTAGCCAGATTCAGGGCTTTTTCAGGTTTGGATCACGTGGTAATGTGGTACCACACTGAAACAGTCAATTAAACCTAGTCTGGGTCAACATTTCAAAGGATAACTCATGTTAGAACTAGGTTAGGTCTGGGATTTGCACTCATCAGGCTCATACTTTCGCATATTTCTCATACTTGATGGCCAGATTCTGGGCCTTTTTTGGCTTCGATCACGTAGTAATGCGGTACCACGGTGAAACAGACCATTAAACGTGGTTTCGATCAATATTTTAGAGGATAACGCATGTTAGGTCTATGTTAGGTCCGGGATTTGCCCTCATCACTTTTTTTGCTCCCACTTTCGCATTCTTCACACACCTGTTGAACAGATCCAGGGTTTTCTCTGGTTTGGATCACGTGGTAATGTGGTACCACACCGAAACAGTCAATTAAACCTAGTCAGGGTCAACATTTCAAAGGATAACTCATGTTAGAACTAGGTTAGGTCTGGGATTTGCACTCATCAGGCTCATACTTTCGCATATTTCTCATACTTGATGGCCAGATCCTGGCCTTTTTCTGGTTTGGATCACGTAGGAATGTGGTACCACACTGAAACAGTCGATTAAACCTGGTTTCGATCGATATTTCAGAGGATAACGCATGTTAGGTCTACGTTAGATCTGGGATTTGCTCTCATCAGGCTCATACTTTCGCATATTTCTCATACTTGATGGCCAGATCCTGGCCTTTTTCTGGTTTGGATCACGTAGGAATGTGGTACCACACTGAAACATTCGATTAAACCTGGTTTCGATCGATATTTCAGAGGATAACGCATGTTAGGTCTAGGTTAGGTCTGGGATTTGCACTCATCAGGCTCATACTTTCGCATATTTCTCATACTTGTTGGCCAGATTCTGGGCTTTTTTTGGCTTGGGTCACGTAGTAATGTGGTACCACGCTGAAACTGTACATTAAACCTGGTTTCGATCAATATTTTAGAGGATGACGCATGTTAGGTCTATGTTAGGTCTGGGATTTGCTCTCATCAGGTTCATACATTCACATTTTCCGCATACTTGTTGGCCAGATCCTGGGCTTTCACTGGTTTGGATCACGTAGTTATGTGGTACCACACTGAAACAGTCAAATTAAACCTGGTCTCGATCAGTATTTTAGAGGATAACACATGTTAGGTCTAGGTTAGGTTTGGGATTTGCACACATCAGGCTCATGCTTTCGCATATTTCTCATACTTGATGGCCAGATTCAGGGCTTTTTCCGGTTTGGATCACGTGGTAATGTGGTACCACACTGAAACAGACCATTAAACCTGGTTTCGATGAATATTTTAGAGGATAACGCATCTTAGGTCTTGGTTGGGCCTTGGTTTTGCCCTCATCTGGCTCACACGTTCGCATTCTTCACATACTTGTTGAACAGAACCCGGGTTTCTTCTGGTTCAGATCACGTAGCAACGTGGTACCACACTGAAACAGTCCATTAAACCTGGTTTCGATCAATATTTTAGAGGATAACGCATGTTAGGTCTATGTTAGGTCCGGGATTTGCTCTCATCAGGCTCATACTTTCGCATATTTCTCTTACTTGTTAGCCAGATTCAGGGCTTTTCCCGGTTTGGATCACGTGGTTATGTGGTACCACACTGCAACAGTCAATTAAACCTAGTCTGGGTCAACATTTCAAAGGAAAACTCATGTTAGAACTAGGTTAGGTCTGGGATTTGCACTCATCAGGCTCATACTTTCGCATATTTCTCATACTTGATGGCCAGATTCTGGGCCTTTTTTGGTTTGGATCACGTAGTAATGCGGTACCACGCTGAAACAGACCATTAAACGTGGTTTCGATCAATATTTTAGAGGATAACGCATGTTAGGTCTATATTAGGTTCGGGATTTGCCCTCATCAGGCTCACACTTTCGCATTCTTCACACACCTGTTGAACAGATCCAGGGTTTTTTCTGGTTTGGATCAGGTGGTAATGTGGTACCACACAGAGACAGTCAATTAAACCTAGTCTGGGTCAACATTTCAAAGTATAACTCATGTTAGGTCTAGGTTAGGTCTGGGATTTGCTCTCATCAGGCTCATACTTTCGCATATTTCTCATACTTGTTGGCCAGATCCTGGCCTTTTTCTGGTTTGGATCACGTTGTAATGTGGTACCACACAGAAACAGTCGACTAAACCTGGTCTCGGTCAATATTTTAGAGGTTAACGCATGTTAGGTCTAGGATAGGTCTGGGATTTGCTCTCATGTGGCTCATACTTTCGCATATTTCTCATACTTGATGGCCAGATTCAGGGCTTTTTCTGGTTTGGATCACGTGGTAAAGTGGTACCACACTGAAACAGTCTATTAAACCTAGTCTGGGTCAACATTTCAAAGTATAACTCATGTTAGGTCTAGGTGAGGCCTGGGATTTGCTCTCATCAGGCTCATACATTCGCATATTTCTCATACTTGGTGGCCAGATCCAGGGCTTTTTCTGGTTTGGATCACGTGGTAATGTGGTACCACACTGAAACAGTCAATTAAACCTAGTCTGGGTCAACATTTCAAACGATAACTCATGTTAGGTCTAGATAAGGTCTGGGATTTGCTCTCATCAGGCTCATACATTCGCATATTTCTCATACTTGATGGCCAGATTCTGGGCTTTTTTTGGCTTGGATCAAGTAGTAATGTGGCACCACACTGAAACTGATCCAAACCTGGTTTCGATCAATATTTTAGAGGATAACGCATGTTATGTCTATGTTAGCTCCGGGATTTGCTCTCATCAGGCTCATACTTTCGCATATTTCTCTTACTTGTTAGCCAGATTCAGGACTTGTTCTGGTTTGGATCACGTGGTAATGTGGTACCACACTGAAACAGTCAATTAAACCTAGTCTGGGTCAACATTTCAAAGGATAACTCATGTTAGAACTAGGTTAGGTCTGGGATTTGCACTCATCAGGCTCATACTTTCGCATATTTCTCATACTTGATGGCCAGATTCTGGGCCTTTTTTGGTTTGGATCACGTAGTAATGCGGTACCACGCTGAAACAGATCATTAAACCTGGTTTCGATCAATATTTTAGAGGGTAACGCATGTTAGGTCTTGGCTAGGCCTTGGATTTGCCCTCATCAGGCTCACACGTTCGCATACTTCACATACCTGGTGAACAGATCCTGGGTTTTTTCTGGTTTGGATCACGGGGTAATGTGGTACCACACTGAAACAGACAATTAAGCATGGTTTCTATCAATATTTTAGAGGATAACACATGTTAGGTCTAAGTTAGTTCTGGGATTTGCACTCATCAGGCTCATACTTTCGCATATATCTCTTACTTGATGGCCAGATTCTGGGCTCTTTCTGGATTGGATCGCGTAGTAATGTGGTACCACACAAAAACAGTCGACTAAGCTTGGTCACGATCAATATTTTAGAGGATAACGAATGTTAGGTCTGGATTAGGTATGGGATTTGCCCTCATCAGTCTCATACTTTCGCATTCTTCACATACTTCTTGAACAGATACTGGGTTTTTTCTGGTTTGGATCACATAGTAGTGTGGTACCACACTGAAAGAGTCGATTAAACCTTGTTTCGATCGATATTTTAGAGGGCAACGCTTGTTAGGTCTGGCTAAGGTCTGGGATTTGCCCTCATCAGGGTCATACATTCACATTTTCCGCATAGTGGTTGGCCAGATCCCGGGCTTTCTCTGGTTTGGATCACGTGGTAATGCGGTATCACACAGAAACAGTCCATTAAACCTGGTTTCGTTCAATATTTTAGAGGATAACGCATGTTAGGTCTATGTTAGGTGCGGGATTTGCTCTCATCAGGCTCATACTTTCGCATATTTCTCATTCTTGTTGGCCAGATCCTGGGCTTTCACTCGTCTGGATCACGTAGTTATGTGGTACCACACTGAAACAGTCAAATTAAACCTGGATCTCGATCAGTATTTTAGAGGATGACACATGTTAGGTCTAGGTTTGGTCTGGGATTTGCACTCATCAGGCTCATACTTCCCCATATTTCTCATACTTGTTGGCCAGATTCTGGGTTTTTTCTGGTTTAGATCACGTAGCAATGTGGTACCACACTGAAACAGTCCATTAAACCTGGTTTCGTTCAATATTTTAGAGGATAACGCATGATAGGTCTATGTTAGGTCCGGGATTTGCTCTCATCAGGCTCATACTTTCGCATATTTCTCTTACTTGTTAGCCAGATTCAGGGCTTTTTCTGGTTTGGATCACGTGGTAATGTGGTACCACACTGCAACAGTCAATTAAACCTAGTCTGGGTCAACATTTCAAAGGAAAACTCATGTTAGAACTAGGTTAGGTCTGGGATTTGCACTCATCAGGCTCATACTTTCGCATTCTTCACACACCTGTTGAACAGATCCAGGGTTTTTTCTGGTTTGGATCACGTGGTAATGTGGTACCACACAGAGACAGTCAATTAAACCTAGTCTGGGTCAACATTTCAAAGTATAACTCATGTTAGGTCTAGGTTAGGTCTGGGATTTGCTCTCATCAGGCTCATACTTTCGCATATTTCTCATACTTGTTGGCCAGATCCTGGCCTTTTTCTGGTTTGGATCACGTTGTAATGTGGTCCCACACAGAATCAGTCGACTAAACCTGGTCTCGGTCAATATTTTGGAGGTTAACGCATGTTAGGTCTAGGATAGGTCTGGGATTTGCTCTCATGTGGCTCATACTTTCGCATATTTCTCATACTTGTTAGCCAGATTCAGGACTTGTTCTGGTTTGGATCACGTGGTAATGTGGTACCACACTGAAACAGTCAATTAAACCTAGTCTGGGTCAACATTTCAAAGTATAACTCATGTTAGGTCTAGGTGAGGCCTGGGATTTGCTCTCATCAGGCTCATACATTCGCATATTTCTCATACTTGGTGGCCAGATCCTGGGCTTTTTCTGGTTTGGATCACGTGGTAATGTGGTATCACACTGAAACAGTCAATTAAACCTAGTCTGGGTCAACATTTCAAAGGATAACTCATGTTAGAACTAGGTTAGGTCTGGGATTTGCACTCATCAGGCTCATACTTTCGCATGTTTCTCATACTTGATGGCCAGATTCTGGGCCTTTTTTGGTTTGGATCACGTAGTAATGCGGTACCACGCTGAAACAGATCATTAAACCTGGTTTCGATCAATATTTTAGAGGATAACGCATGTTAGGTCTAGGATAGGTCTGGGATTTGCTCTCATGTGGCTCATACCTTCGCATATTTCTCATACTTGATGGCCAGATCCTGGGCTTTTTCTGGTTTGGATCACGTGGTAATGTGGTACCACACTGAAACAGTCGACTAAACCTGGTCTCGGTCAATATTTTAGAGGTTAACGCATGTTAGGTCTAGGATAGGTCTGGGATTTGCTCTCATGTGGCTCATACTTTCGCATATTTCTCATACTTGATGGCCAGATTCAGGGCTTTTTCTGGTTTGGATCACGTGGTAAAGTGGTACCACACTGAAACAGTCTATTAAACCTAGTCTGGGTCAACATTTCAAAGTATAACTCATGTTAGGTCTAGGTGAGGCCTGGGATTTGCTCTCATCAGGCTCATACATTCGCATATTTCTCATACTTGGTGGCCAGATCCAGGGCTTTTTCTGGTTTGGATCACGTGGTAATGTGGTACCACACTGAAACAGTCAATTAAACCTAGTCTGGGACAACATTTCAAACGATAACTCATGTTAGGTCTAGATAAGGTCTGGGATTTGCTCTCATCAGGCTCATACATTCGCATATTTCTCATACTTGATGGCCAGATTCTGGGCTTTTTTTGGCTTGGATCAAGTAGTAATGTGGCACCACACTGAAACTGATCCAAACCTGGTTTCGATCAATATTTTAGAGGATAACGCATGTTATGTCTATGTTAGCTCCGGGATTTGCTCTCATCAGGCTCATACTTTCGCATATTTCTCTTACTTGTTAGCCAGATTCAGGACTTGTTCTGGTTTGGATCACGTGGTAATGTGGTACCACACTGAAACAGTCAATTAAACCTAGTCTGGGTCAACATTTCAAAGGATAACTCATGTTAGAACTAGGTTAGGTCTGGGATTTGCACTCATCAGGCTCATACTTTCGCATATTTCTCATACTTGATGGCCAGATTCTGGGCCTTTTTTGGTTTGGATCACGTAGTAATGCGGTACCACGCTGAAACAGATCATTAAACCTGGTTTCGATCAATATTTTAGAGGGTAACGCATGTTAGGTCTTGGCTAGGCCTTGGATTTGCCCTCATCAGGCTCACACGTTCGCATACTTCACATACCTGGTGAACAGATCCTGGGTTTTTTCTGGTTTGGATCACGGGGTAATGTGGTACCACACTGAAACAGACAATTAAGCATGGTTTCTATCAATATTTTAGAGGATAACACATGTTAGGTCTAAGTTAGTTCTGGGATTTGCACTCATCAGGCTCATACTTTCGCATATATCTCTTACTTGATGGCCAGATTCTGGGCTCTTTCTGGATTGGATCGCGTAGTAATGTGGTACCACACAAAAACAGTCGACTAAGCTTGGTCACGATCAATATTTTAGAGGATAACGAATGTTAGGTCTGGATTAGGTATGGGATTTGCCCTCATCAGTCTCATACTTTCGCATTCTTCACATACTTCTTGAACAGATACTGGGTTTTTTCTGGTTTGGATCACATAGTAGTGTGGTACCACACTGAAAGAGTCGATTAAACCTTGTTTCGATCGATATTTTAGAGGGCAACGCTTGTTAGGTCTGGCTAAGGTCTGGGATTTGCCCTCATCAGGGTCATACATTCACATTTTCCGCATAGTGGTTGGCCAGATCCCGGGCTTTCTCTGGTTTGGATCACGTGGTAATGCGGTATCACACAGAAACAGTCCATTAAACCTGGTTTCGTTCAATATTTTAGAGGATAACGCATGTTAGGTCTATGTTAGGTGCGGGATTTGCTCTCATCAGGCTCATACTTTCGCATATTTCTCATTCTTGTTGGCCAGATCCTGGGCTTTCACTCGTCTGGATCACGTAGTTATGTGGTACCACACTGAAACAGTCAAATTAAACCTGGATCTCGATCAGTATTTTAGAGGATGACACATGTTAGGTCTAGGTTTGGTCTGGGATTTGCACTCATCAGGCTCATACTTCCCCATATTTCTCATACTTGTTGGCCAGATTCTGGGTTTTTTCTGGTTTAGATCACGTAGCAATGTGGTACCACACTGAAACAGTCCATTAAACCTGGTTTCGTTCAATATTTTAGAGGATAACGCATGATAGGTCTATGTTAGGTCCGGGATTTGCTCTCATCAGGCTCATACTTTCGCATATTTCTCTTACTTGTTAGCCAGATTCAGGGCTTTTTCTGGTTTGGATCACGTGGTAATGTGGTACCACACTGCAACAGTCAATTAAACCTAGTCTGGGTCAACATTTCAAAGGAAAACTCATGTTAGAACTAGGTTAGGTCTGGGATTTGCACTCATCAGGCTCATACTTTCGCATTCTTCACACACCTGTTGAACAGATCCAGGGTTTTTTCTGGTTTGGATCACGTGGTAATGTGGTACCACACAGAGACAGTCAATTAAACCTAGTCTGGGTCAACATTTCAAAGTATAACTCATGTTATGTCTAGGTTAGGTCTGGGATTTGCTCTCATCAGGCTCATACTTTCGCATATTTCTCATACTTGTTGGCCAGATCCTGGCCTTTCTCTGGTTTGGATCACGTTGTAATGTGGTCCCACACAGAATCAGTCGACTAAACCTGGTCTCGGTCAATATTTTGGAGGTTAACGCATGTTAGGTCTAGGATAGGTCTGGGATTTGCTCTCATGTGGCTCATACTTTCGCATATTTCTCATACTTGTTAGCCAGATTCAGGACTTGTTCTGGTTTGGATCACGTGGTAATGTGGTACCACACTGAAACAGTCAATTAAACCTAGTCTGGGTCAACATTTCAAAGTATAACTCATGTTAGGTCTAGGTGAGGCCTGGGATTTGCTCTCATCAGGCTCATACATTCGCATATTTCTCATACTTGGTGGCCAGATCCTGGGCTTTTTCTGGTTTGGATCACGTGGTAATGTGGTATCACACTGAAACAGTCAATTAAACCTAGTCTGGGTCAACATTTCAAAGGATAACTCATGTTAGAACTAGGTTAGGTCTGGGATTTGCACTCATCAGGCTCATACTTTCGCATGTTTCTCATACTTGATGGCCAGATTCTGGGCCTTTTTTGGTTTGGATCACGTAGTAATGCGGTACCACGCTGAAACAGATCATTAAACCTGGTTTCGATCAATATTTTAGAGGATAACGCATGTTAGGTCTAGGATAGGTCTGGGATTTGCTCTCATGTGGCTCATACCTTCGCATATTTCTCATACTTGATGGCCAGATCCTGGGCTTTTTCTGGTTTGGATCACGTGGTAATGTGGTACCACACTGAAACAGTCAATTAAACCTAGTCTGGGTCAACATTTCAAAGGATAACTCATGTTAGAACTAGGTTAGGTCTGGGATTTGCACTCATCAGGCTCATACTTTCGCATATTTCTCATACTTGATGGCCAGATTCTGGGCCTTTTTTGGTTTGGATCACGTAGTAATGCGGTACCACGCTGAAACAGATCATTAAACCTGGTTTCGATCAATATTTTAGAGGATAACTCATGTTAGGTCTAGATAAGGTCTGGGATTTGCCCTCATCAGGCTCACACGTTCGCATTCTTCACATACCTGGTGAACAGATCCTGGGTTTTTTCTGGTTTGGATCACGGGGTAATGTGGTACCACACTGAAACAGACAATTAAGCATGGTTTCTATCAATATTTTAGAGGATAACACATGTTAGGTCTAAGTTAGTTCTGGGATTTGCACTCATCAGGCTCATACTTTCGCATATATCTCTTACTTTATGGCCAGATTCTGGGGTCCTTCTGGATTGGATCACGTAGTAATGTGGTACCACACAAAAACAGTCGACTAAGCTTGGTCACGATCAATATTTTAGAGGATAACGCATGTTAGGTCTGGATTAGGTATGGGATTTGCCCTCATCAGTCTCATACTTTCGCATTCTTCACATACTTCTTGAACAGATACTGGGTTTTTTCTGGTTTGGATCACATAGTAGTGTGGTACCACACTGAAAGAGTCGATTAAACCTTGTTTCGATCGATATTTTAGAGGGCAACGCATGTTAGGTCTGGATTAGGTCTGGGATTTGCCCTCATCAGTGTCATACATTCACATTTTCCGCATAGTGGTTGGCCAGATCCCGGGCTTTCTCTGGTTTGGATCACGTGGTAATGCGGTACCACACTGCAACAGTCAATTAAACCTAGTCTGGGTCAACATTTCAAAGGAAAACTCATGTTAGAACTAGGTTAGGTCTGGAATTTGCACTCATCAGGCTCATACTTTCGCATATTTCTCATACTTGATGGCCAGATTCTGGGCCTTTTTTGGTTTGGATCACGTGGTAATGTGGTACCACACTGAAACAGTCAATTAAACCTGGTCTGGGTCAATATTTTAGAGGTTAACGCATGTTAGGTCTAGGATAGCCCTGGGATTTGCTCTCATGTGGCTCATACTTTCGCATTCTTCACACACCTGTTGAACAGATCCAGGGTTTTTTCTGGTTTGGATCACGTGGTAATGTGGTACCACACAGAGACAGTCAATTAAACCTTGTCTGGGTCAACATTTCAAAGTATAACTCATGTTAGGTCTAGGTTAGGTCTGGGATTTGCTCTCATCAGGCTCATACTTTCGCATATTTCTCATACTTGTTGGCCAGATCCTGGCCTTTTTCTGGTTTGGATCACGTTGTAATGTGGTACCACACAGAAACAGTCGACTAAACCTGGTCTGGGTCAATATTTTAGAGGTTAACGCAAGTTAGGTCTAGGATTGGTCTGGGATTTGCTCTCATGTGGCTCATACTTTCGCATATTTCTCATACTTGATGGCCAGATTCAGGGCTTTTTCTGGTTTGGATCACGTGCTAATGTGGTACCACACTGAAACAGTCAATTGAACCTAGTCTGGGTCAACATTTCAAAGTATAACTCATGTTAGGTCTCGGTGAGGCCTGGGATTTGCTCTCATCAGGCTCATACATTCGCATATTTCTCATACTTGATGGCCAGATCCTGGGCTTTTTCTGGTTTGGATCACGTGGTAATGTGGTACCACACTGAAACAGTCAATTAAACCTAGTCTGGGACAACATTTCAAACGATAACTCATGTTAGGTCTAGGTTAGGTCTGGGATTTGCTCTCATCAGGCTCATACATTCGCATATTTCTCATACTTGATGGCCAGATTCTGGGCTTTTTTTGGCTTGGATCACGTAGTAATGTGGCACCACACTGAAACTGATCCAAACCTGGTTTCGATCAATATTTTAGAGGATCACGCATGTTAGGTCTATGTTAGTTCTGGAATTTGCTCTCATCAGGCTCATACTTTCGCATATTTCTCACACTTGATGGCCAGATTCATGGCTTTTTCTGGTTTGGATCACGTGGTAATCTGGTACCACACTGAAACAGTCAATTAAACCTAGTCTGGGTCAACATTTCAAAGGATAACTCATGTTAGGTCTAGGTTAGGTCTGGGATTTGCTCTCATCAGGCTCACACATTCGCATATTTCTCATACATGATGGCCAGATCCTGGGCTTTCTCTGGTTTGGATCACGTAGTAATTTGGTACCACACTAAAACAGTCGACTAAACCTGGTCTCGGTCAATATTTTAGAGGATAACGCATGTTAGGTCTAGGTTAGGTCTGGGATTTGCACTCATCAGACTCATACTTTCGCATATTTCTCATACTTGATGGCCAGATCCTGGGCTTTCTCTGGTTTGGATCACGTAGTAATTTGGTACCACACTGAAACAGTCGACTAAACCTGATCTCGGTCAATATTTCAGAGGATAACGCATGTTAGGTCTATGTTAGGTCTGGGATTTGCTCTCATCAGGCTCACACATTCGCATATTTCTCATACTTGATGGCCAGATTGTGGGCTTTTTTTGGCTTGGATCACGTAGTAATGTGGCACCACACTGAAACTGATCCAAACCTGGTTTCGATCAATATTTTAGAGGATAACGCATATTAGGTCTATGTTAGGTCTGGGATTTGCTCTCATCAGGCTCACACATTCACATTTTCCGCGTACTTGTTGGCCAGATCCTTGGCTTTTTCTGGTTTGGATCACGTAGTAATGTGGTACCACACTGAAACAGTCGACTAAACCTGGTCTCGGTCAATATTTTAGAGGATAACGCATGTTAGGTCTAGGTTAGGTCTGGGATTTGCTCTCATCAGGCTCATACTATCGCATATTTCTCACACTTGATGGCCAGATTCATGGCTTTTTCTGGTTTGGATCACGTGGTAATGTGGTACCACACTGAAACAGTCAATTAAACCTAGTCTGGGTCAACATTTCCAAGGATAACTCATGTTTGGTCTAGGTTAGGTCTGGGATTTGCTCTCATCAGGCTCATACTTTCGCATGTTTCTCATACTTGTTGGCCAGATTCTGGGTTTTTTCTGGTTTAGATCACGTAGCAATGTGGTACCACACTGAAACAGTCCAGTAAACCTGGTTTCGTTCAATATTTTAGAGGATAACTCATGTTAGGTCTAGGTTAGTTCTGGGATTTGCTCTCATCAGGCTCATACATTCGCATATTTCTCATACTTGATGGCCAGATTCTGGGCTTTTTTTGGCTTGGATCACGTAGTAATGTGGCACCACACTGAAACTGATCCAAACCTGGTTTCGATCAATATTTTAGAGGATAACGCATGTTAGGTCTATGTTACGTCTGGGATTTGCTCTCATCAGGCTCATACTTTCGCATATTTCTCACACTTGATGGCCAGATTCATGGCTTTTTCTGATTTGGATCACGTGGTAATGTGGTACCACACTGAAACAGTCAATTAAACCTAGTCTGGGTCAACATTTCAAAGGATAACTCATGTTAGAACTAGGTTAGGTCTGGGATTTGCACTCATCAGGCTCATACTTTCGCATATTTCTCACACTTGATGGCCAGATTCATGGCTTTTTCTGATTTGGATCACGTGGTAATGTGGTACCACACTGAAACAGTCAATTAAACCTAGTCTGGGTCAACATTTCAAAGGATAACTCATGTTAGAACTAGGTTAGGTCTGGGATTTGCACTCATCAGGCTCATACTTTCGCATATTTCTCATACTTGATGGCCAGATTCTGGGCCTTTTTTGGTTTGGATCACGTAGTAATGCGGTACCACGCTGAAACAGATCATTAAACCTGGTTTCGATCAATATTTTAGAGGATAACTCATGTTAGGTCTAGATAAGGTCTGGGATTTGCCCTCATCAGGCTCACACGTTCGCATTCTTCACATACCTGGTGAACAGATCCTGGGTTTTTTCTGGTTTGGATCACGGGGTAATGTGGTACCACACTGAAACAGACAATTAAGCATGGTTTCTATCAATATTTTAGAGGATAACACATGTTAGGTCTAAGTTAGTTCTGGGATTTGCACTCATCAGGCTCATACTTTCGCATATATCTCTTACTTTATGGCCAGATTCTGGGGTCTTTCTGGATTGGATCACGTAGTAATGTGGTACCACACAAAAACAGTCGACTAAGCTTGGTCACGATCTATATGTTAGAGGATAACGCATGTTAGGTCTGGATTAGGTATGGGATTTGCCCTCATCAGTCTCATACTTTCGCATTCTTCACATACTTCTTGAACTGATACTGGGTTTTTTCTGGTTTGGATCACATAGTAGTGTGGTACCACACTGAAAGAGTCGATTAAACCTTGTTTCGATCGATATTTTAGAGGGCAACGCATGTTAGGTCTGGATTAGGTCTGGGATTTGCCCTCATCAGGGTCATACATTCACATTTTCCGCATAGTGGTTGGCCAGATCCCGGGCTTTCTCTGGTTTGGATCACGTGGTAATGCGGTACCACACTGCAACAGTCAATTAAACCTAGTCTGGGTCAACATTTCAAAGGAAAACTCATGTTAGAACTAGGTTAGGTCTGGGATTTGCACTCATCAGGCTCATACTTTCGCATATTTCTCATACTTGATGGCCAGATTCTGGGCCTTTTTTGGTTTGGATCACGTGGTAATGTGGTACCACACTGAAACAGTCAATTAAACCTGGTCTGGATCAATATTTTAGACGTTAACGCATGTTAGGTCTAGGATAGGTCTGGGATTTGCTCTCATGTGGCTCATACTTTCGCATTCTTCACACACCTGTTGAACAGATCCAGGGTTTTTTCTGGTTTGGATCACGTGGTAATGTGGTACCACACAGAGACAGTCAATTAAACCTAGTCTGGGTCAACATTTCAAAGTATAACTCATGTTAGGTCTAGGTTAGGTCTGGGATTTGCTCTCATCAGGCTCATACTTTCGCATATTTCTCATACTTGTTGGCCAGATCCTGGCCTTTTTCTGGTTTGGATCACGTTGTAATGTGGTACCACACAGAAACAGTCGACTAAACCTGGTCTGGGTCAATATTTTAGAGGTTAACGCAAGTTAGGTCTAGGATTGGTCTGGGATTTGCTCTCATGTGGCTCATACTTTCGCATATTTCTCATACTTGATGGCCAGATTCAGGGCTTTTTCTGGTTTGGATCACGTGGTAATGTGGTACCACACTGAAACAGTCAATTAAACCTAGTCTGGGTCAACATTTCGAAGTATAACTCATGTTAGGTCTCGGTGAGGCCTGGGATTTGCTCTCATCAGGCTCATACATTCGCATATTTCTCATACTTGATGGCCAGATCCTGGGCTTTTTCTGGTTTGGATCACGTGGTAATGTGGTACCACACTGAAACAGTCAATTAAACCTAGTCTGGGACAACATTTCAAACGATAACTCATGTTAGGTCTAGGTTAGGTCTGGGATTTGCTCTCATCAGGCTCATACTTTCGCATATTTCTCACACTTGATGGCCAGATTCATGGCTTTTTCTGGTTTGGATCACGTGGTAATCTGGTACCACACTGAAACAGTCAATTAAACCTAGTCTGGGTCAACATTTCAAAGGATAACTCATGTTAGGTATAGGTTAGGTCTGGGATTTGCTCTCATCAGGCTCACACATTCGCATATTTCTCATACATGATGGCCAGATCCTGGGCTTTCTCTGGTTTGGATCACGTAGTAATTTGGTACCACACTAAAACAGTCGACTAAACCTGGTCTCGGTCAATATTTTAGAGGATAACGCATGTTAGGTCTAGGTTAGGTCTGGGATTTGCACTCATCAGACTCATACTTTCGCATATTTCTCATACTTGATGGTCAGATCCTGGGCTTTCTCTGGTTTGGATCACGTAGTAATTTGGTACCACACTGAAACAGTCGACTAAACCTGGTCTCGGTCAATATTTCAGAGGATAACGCATGTTAGGTCTAGGTTAGGTCTGGGATTTGCCCTCATCAGGCTCACACATTCGCATATTTCTCATACTTGATGGCCAGATTGTGGGCTTTTTTTGGCTTGGATCACGTAGTAATGTGGCACCACACTGAAACTGATCCAAACCTGGTTTCGATCAATATTTTAGAGGATAACGCATATTAGGTCTATGTTAGGTCTGGGATTTGCTCTCATCAGGCTCACACATTCACATTTTCCGCGTACTTGTTGGCCAGATCCTTGGCTTTTTCTGGTTTGGATCACGTAGTAATGTGGTACCACACTGAAACAGTCGACTAAACCTGGTCTCGGTCAACATTTCAAAGGAAAACTCATGTTAGAACTAGGTTAGGTCTGGGATTTGCACTCATCAGGCTCATACTTTCGCATATTTCTCATACTTGATGGCCAGATTCTGGGCCTTTTTTGGTTTGGATCACTTGGTAATGTAGTACCACACTGAAACAGTCAATTAAACCTGGTCTGGGTCAATATTTTAGAGGTTAACGCATGTTAGGTCTAGGATAGGTCTGGGATTTGCTCTCATGTGGCTCATACTTTCGCATTCTTCACACACCTGTTGAACAGATCCAGGGTTTTTTCTGGTTTGGATCACGTGGTAATGTGGTACCACACAGAGACAGTCAATTAAACCTAGTCTGGGTCAACATTTCAAAGTATAACTCATGTTAGGTCTAGGTTAGGTCTGGGATTTGCTCTCATCAGGCTCATACTTTCGCATATTTCTCATACTTGCTGGCCAGATCCTGGCCTTTTTCTGGTTTGGATCACGTTGTAATGTGGTACCACACAGAAACAGTCGACTAAACCTGGTCTGGGTCAATATTTTAGAGGTTAACGCAAGTTAGGTCTAGGATTGGTCTGGGATTTGCTCTCATGTGGCTCATACTTTCGCATATTTCTCATACTTGATGGCCAGATTCAGGGCTTTTTCTGGTTTGGATCACGTGGTAATGTGGTACCACACTGAAACAGTCAATTAAACCTAGTCTGGGTCAACATTTCAAAGTATAACTCATGTTAGGTCTCGGTGAGGCCTGGGATTTGCTCTCATCAGGCTCATACATTCGCATATTTCTCATACTTGATGGCCAGATCCTGGGCTTTTTCTGGTTTGGATCACGTGGTAATGTGGTACCACACTGAAACAGTCAATTAAACCTAGTCTGGGACAACATTTCAAACGATAACTCATGTTAGGTCTAGGTTAGGTCTGGGATTTGCTCTCATCAGGCTCATACATTCGCATATTTCTCATACTTGATGGCCAGATTCTGGGCTTTTTTTGGCTTGGATCACGTAGTAATGTGGCACCACACTGAAACTGATCCAAACCTGGTTTCGATCAATATTTTAGAGGATAACGCATGTTAGGTCTATGTTAGTTCTGGGATTTGCTCTCATCAGGCTCATACTTTCGCATATTTCTCACACTTGATGGCCAGATTCATGGCTTTTTCTGGTTTGGATCACGTGGTAATCTGGTACCACACTGAAACAGTCAATTAAACCTAGTCTGGGTCAACATTTCAAAGGATAACTCATGTTAGGTCTAGGTTAGGTCTGGGATTTGCTCTCATCAGGCTCACACATTCGCATATTTCTCATACATGATGGCCAGATCCTGGGCTTTCTCTGGTTTGGATCACGTAGTAATTTGGTACCACACTAAAACAGTCGACTAAACCTGGTCTCGGTCAATATTTTAGAGGATAACGCATGTTAGGTCTAGGTTAGGTCTGGGATTTGCACTCATCAGACTCATACTTTCGCATATTTCTCATACTTGATGGCCAGATCCTGGGCTTTCTCTGGTTTGGATCACGTAGTAATTTGGTACCACACTGAAACAGTCGACTAAACCTGGTCTCGGTCAATATTTCAGAGGATAACGCATGTTAGGTCTAGGTTAGGTCTGGGATTTGCTCTCATCAGGCCCACACATTCGCATATTTCTCATACTTGATGGCCAGATTGTGGGCTTTTTTTGGCTTGGATCACGTAGTAATGTGGCACCACACTGAAACTGATCCAAACCTGGTTTCGATCAATATTTTAGAGGATAACGCATATTAGGTCTATGTTAGGTCTGGGATTTGCTCTCATCAGGCTCACACATTCACATTTTCCGCGTACTTGTTGGCCAGATCCTTGGCTTTTTCTGGTTTGGATCACGTAGTAATGTGGTACCACACTGAAACAGTCGACTAAACCTGGTCTCGGTCAATATTTTAGAGGATAACGCATGTTAGGTCTAGGTTAGGTCTGGGATTTGCTCTCATCAGGCTCATACTATCGCATATTTCTCACACTTGATGGCCAGATTCATGGCTTTTTCTGGTTTGGATCACGTGGTAATGTGGTACCACACTGAAACAGTCAATTAAACCTAGTCTGGGTCATCATTTCCAAGGATAACTCATGTTTGGTCTAGGTTAGGTCTGGGATTTGCTCTCATCAGGCTCATACTTTCGCATGTTTCTCATACTTGTTGGCCAGATTCTGGGTTTTTTCTGGTTTAGATCACGTAGCAATGTGGTACCACACTGAAACAGTCCAGTAAACCTGGTTTCGTTCAATATTTTAGAGGATAACTCATGTTAGGTCTAGGTTAGGTCTGGGATTTGCTCTCATCAGGCTCATACATTCGCATATTTCTCATACTTGATGGCCAGATTCTGGGCTTCTTTTGGCTTGGATCACGTAGTAATGTGGCACCACACTGAATCTGATCCAAACCTGGTTTTGATCAATATTTTAGAGGATAACGCATGTTAGGTCTATGTTACGTCTGGGATTTGCTCTCATCAGGCTCATACTTTCGCATATTTCTCACACTTGATGGCCAGATTCATGGCTTTTTCTGATTTGGATCACGTGGTAATGTGGTACCACACTGAAACAGTCAATTAAACCTAGTCTGGGTCAACATTTCAAAGGATAACTCATGTTAGAACTAGGTTAGGTCTGGGATCTGCACTCATCAGGCTCATACTTTCGCATATTTCTCATACTTGATGGCCAGATTCTGGGCCATTTTTGGTTTGGATCACGTTGTAATGCGGTACCACGCTGAAACAGATCATTAAACCTGGTTTCGATCAATATTTTAGAGGATAACGCATGTTAGGTCTAGGATAGGTCTGGGATTTGGCCTCATCAGGCTCACACTTTCGCATTCTTCACACACCTGTTGAACAGATCCAGGGTTTTTTCTGGTTTGGATCACGTGGTAATGTGGTACCACACAGAGACAGTCAATTAAACCTAGTCTGGGTCAACATTTCAAAGTATAACTCATGTTAGGTCTAGGATAGGTCTGGGATTTGCTCTCATCAGGCTCATACTTTCGCATATTTCTCATACTTGTTGGCCAGATCCTGGCCTTTTTCTGGTTTGGATCACGTTGTAATGTGGTCCCACACAGAAACAGTCGACTAAACCTGGTCTCGGTCAATATTTTAGAGGTTAACGCATGTTAGGTCTAGGATAGGTCTGGGATTTGCTCTCATGTGGCTCATACTTTCGCATATTTCTCATACTTGTTAGCCAGATTCAGGACTTGTTCTGGTTTGGATCACGTGGTAATGTGGTACCACACTGAAACAGTCAATTAAACCTAGTCTGGGTCAACATTTCAAAGTATAACTCATGTTAGGTCTAGGTGAGGCCTGGGATTTGCTCTCATCAGGCTCATACATTCGCATATTTCTCATACTTGGTGGCCAGATCCTGGGCTTTTTCTGGTTTGGATCACGTGGTAATGTGGTACCACACTGAAACAGTCAATTAAACCTAGTCTGGGTCAACATTTCAAAGGATAACTCATGTTAGAACTAGGTTAGGTCTGGGATTTGCACTCATCAGGCTCATACTTTCGCATATTTCTCATACTTGATGGCCAGATTCTGGGCCTTTTTTGGTTTGGATCACGTAGTAATGCGGTACCACGCTGAAACAGATCATTAAACCTGGTTTCGATCAATATTTTAGAGGATAACGCATGTTAGGTCTAGGATAGGTCTGGGATTTGCTCTCATGTGGCTCATACTTTCGCATATTTCTCATACTTGATGGCCAGATCCTGGGCTTTTTCTGGTTTGGATCACGTGGTAATGTGGTACCACACTGAAACAGTCAATTAAACCTAGTCTGGGCCAACATTTCAAAGGATAACTCATGTTAGAACTAGGTTAGGTCTGGGATTTGCACTCATCAGGCTCATACTTTCGCATATTTCTCATACTTGATGGCCAGATTCTGGGCCTTTTTTGGTTTGGATCACGTAGTAATGCGGTACCACGCTGAAACAGATCATTAAACCTGGTTTCGATCAATATTTTAGAGGATAACTCATGTTAGGTCTAGATAAGGTCTGGGATTTGCCCTCATCAGGCTCACACGTTCGCATTCTTCACATACCTGGTGAACAGATCCTGGGTTTTTTCTGGTTTGGATCACGGGGTAATGTGGTACCACACTGAAACAGACAATTAAGCATGGTTTCTATCAATATTTTAGAGGATAACACATGTTAGGTCTAAGTTAGTTCTGGGATTTGCACTCATCAGGCTCATACTTTCGCATATATCTCTTACTTTATGGCCAGATTCTGGGGTCTTTCTGGATTGGATCACGTAGTAATGTGGTACCACACAAAAACAGTCGACTAAGCTTGGTCACGATCAATATTTTAGAGGATAACGCATGTTAGGTCTGGATTAGGTATGGGATTTGCCCTCATCAGTCTCATACTTTCGCATTCTTCACATACTTCTTGAACAGATACTGGGTTTTTTCTGGTTTGGATCACATAGTAGTGTGGTACCACACTGAAAGAGTCGATTAAACCTTGTTTCGATCGATATTTTAGAGGGCAACGCATGTTAGGTCTGGATTAGGTCTGGGATTTGCCCTCATCAGGGTCATACATTCACATTTTCCGCATAGTGGTTGGCCAGATCCCGGGCTTTCTCTGGTTTGGATCACGTGGTAATGCGGTACCACACTGCAACAGTCAATTAAACCTAGTCTGGGTCAACATTTCAAAGGAAAACTCATGTTAGAACTAGGTTAGGTCTGGGATTTGCACTCATCAGGCTCATACTTTCGCATATTTCTCATACTTGATGGCCAGATTCTGGGCCTTTTTTGGTTTGGATCACGTAGTAATGTGGTACCACACTGAAACAGTCAATTAAACCTGGTCTGGGTCAATATTTTAGAGGTTAACGCATGTTAGGTCTAGGATAGGTCTGGGATTTGCTCTCATGTGGCTCATACTTTCGCATTCTTCACACACCTGTTGAACAGATCCAGGGTTTTTTCTGGTTTGGATCACGTGGTAATGTGGTACCACACAGAGACAGTCAATTAAACCTAGTCTGGGTCAACATTTCAAAGTATAACTCATGTTAGGTCTAGGTTAGGTCTGGGATTTGCTCTCATCAGGCTCATACTTTCGCATATTTCTCATACTTGTTGGCCAGATCCTGGCCTTTTTCTGGTTTGGATCACGTTGTAATGTGGTACCACACAGAAACAGTCGACTAAACCTGGTCTGGGTCAATATTTTAGAGGTTAACGCAAGTTAGGTCTAGGATTGGTCTGGGATTTGCTCTCATGTGGCTCATACTTTCGCATATTTCTCATACTTGATGGCCAGATTCAGGGCTTTTTCTGGTTTGGATCACGTGGTAATGTGGTACCACACTGAAACAGTCAATTAAACCTAGTCTGGGTCAACATTTCAAAGTATAACTCATGTTAGGTCTCGGTGAGGCCTGGGATTTGCTCTCATCAGGCTCATACATTCGCATATTTCTCATACTTGATGGCCAGATCCTGGGCTTTTTCTGGTTTGGATCACGTGGTAATGTGGTACCACACTGAAACAGTCAATTAAACCTAGTCTGGGACAACATTTCAAACGATAACTCATGTTAGGTCTAGGTTAGGTCTGGGATTTGCTCTCATCAGGCTCATACATTCGCATATTTCTCATACTTGATGGCCAGATTCTGGGCTTTTTTTGGCTTGGATCACGTAGTAATGTGGCACCACACTGAAACTGATCCAAACCTGGTTTCGATCAATATTTTAGAGGATAACGCATGTTAGGTCTATGTTAGTTCTGGGATTTGCTCTCATCAGGCTCACACTTTCGCATATTTCTCACACTTGATGGCCAGATTCATGGCTTTTTCTGGTTTGGATCACGTGGTAATCTGGTACCACACTGAAACAGTCAATTAAACCTAGTCTGGGTCAACATTTCAAAGGATAACTCATGTTAGGTCTAGGTTAGGTCTGGGATTTGCTCTCATCAGGCTCACACATTCGCATATTTCTCATACATGATGGCCAGATCCTGGGCTTTCTCTGGTTTGGATCACGTAGTAATTTGGTACCACACTAAAACAGTCGACTAAACCTGGTCTCGGTCAATATTTTAGAGGATAACGCATGTTAGGTCTAGGTTAGGTCTGGGATTTGCACTCATCAGACTCATACTTTCGCATATTTCTCATACTTGATGGCCAGATCCTGGGCTTTCTCTGGTTTGGATCACGTAGTAATTTGGTACCACACTGAAACAGTCGACTAAACCTGGTCTCGGTCAATATTTCAGAGGATAACGCATGTTAGGTCTAGGTTAGGTCTGGGATTTGCTCTCATCAGGCTCACACATTCGCATATTTCTCATACTTGATGGCCAGATTGTGGGCTTTTTTTGGCTTGGATCACGTAGTAATGTGGCACCACACTGAAACTGATCCAAACCTGGTTTCGGTCAATATTTTAGAGGATAACGCATATTAGGTCTATGTTAGGTCTGGGATTTGCTCTCATCAGGCTCACACATTCACATTTTCCGCGTACTTGTTGGCCAGATCCTTGGCTTTTTCTGGTTTGGATCACGTAGTAATGTGGTACCACACTGAAACAGTCGACTAAACCTGGTCTCGGTCAATATTTTAGAGGATAACGCATGTTAGGTCTAGGTTAGGTCTGGGATTTGCTCTCATCAGGCTCATACTATCGCATATTTCTCACACTTGATGGCCAGATTCATGGCTTTTTCTGGTTTGGATCACGTGGTAATGTGGTACCACACTGAAACAGTCAATTAAACCTAGTCTGGGTCAACATTTCCAAGGATAACTCATGTTTGGTCTAGGTTAGGTCTGGGATTTGCTCTCATCAGGCTCATACTTTCGCATGTTTCTCATACTTGTTGGCCAGATTCTGGGTTTTTTCTGGTTTAGATCACGTAGCAATGTGGTACCACACTGAAACAGTCCAGTAAACCTGGTTTCGTTCAATATTTTAGAGGATAACTCATGTTAGGTCTAGGTCAGGTCTGGGATTTGCTCTCATCAGGCTCATACATTCGCATATTTCTCATACTTGATGGCCAGATTCTGGGCTTTTTATGGCTTGGATCACGTAGTAATGTGGCACCACACTGAAACTGATCCAAACCTGGTTTCGATCAATATTTTAGAGGATAACGCATGTTAGGTCTATGTTACGTCTGGGATTTGCTCTCATCAGGCTCATACTTTCGCATATTTCTCACACTTGATGGCCAGATTCATGGCTTTTTCTGATTTGGATCACGTGGTAATGTGGTACCACACTGAAACAGTCAATTAAACCTAGTCTGGGTCAACATTTCAAAGGATAACTCATGTTAGGTCTAGGTTAGGTCTGGGATTTGCTCTCATCAGGCTCACACATTCGCATATTTCTCATACATGATGGCCAGATCCTGGGCTTTCTCTGGTTTGGATGACGTAGTAATTTGGTACCACACTGAAACAGTCGACTAAACCTGGTCTCGGTCAATATTTTAGAGGATAACGCATGTTAGGTCTAGGTTAGCACTGGGATTTGCTCTCATCAGGCTCATACTATCGCATATTTCTCACACTTGATGGCCAGATTCATGGCTTTTTCTGGTTTGGATCACGTGGTAATGTGGTACCACTCTGAAACAGTCAATTAAACCTAGTCTGGGTCAACATTTAAAAGGATAACTCATGTTAGGTCTAGGTTAGGTCTGGGATTTGCACTCATCAGGCTCATACTTTCGCATGTTTCTCATACTTGTTGGCCAGATTCTGGGTTTTTTCTGGTTTAGATCACGTAGCAATGTGGTACCACACTGAAACAGTCCATTAAACCTGGTTTCGTTCAATATTTTAGAGGATAACGCATGTTAGGTCTATGTTAGGTCCGGGATTTGCTCTCATCAGGCTCATACTTTCGCATATTTCTCTTACTTGTTAGCCAGATTCAGGGCTTTTTCTGGTTTGGATCACGTGGTAATGTGGTACCACACTGCAACAGTCAATTAAACCTAGTCTGGGTCAACATTTCAAAGGAAAACTCATGTTAGAACTAGGTTAGGTCTGGGATTTGCACTCATCAGGCTCATACTTTCGCATATTTCTCATACTTGATGGCCAGATTCTGGGCCTTTTTTGGTTTGGATCACGTAGTAATGCGGTACCACGCTGAAACAGACCATTAAACGTGGTTTCGATCAATATTTTAGAGGATAACGCATGTTAGGTCTATATTAGGTTCGGGATTTGCCCTCATCAGGCTCACACTTTCGCATTCTTCACACACCTGTTGAACAGATCCAGGGTTTTTTCTGGTTTGGATCACGTGGTAATGTGGTACCACACAGAGACAGTCAATTAAACCTAGTCTGGGTCAACATTTCAAAGTATAACTCATGTTAGGTCTAGGTTAGGTCTGGGATTTGCTCTCATCAGGCTCATACTTTCGCATATTTCTCATACTTGTTGGCCAGATCCTGGCCTTTTTCTGGTTTGGATCACGTTGTAATGTGGTACCACAAAGAAACAGTCGACTAAACCTGGTCTCGGTCAATATTTTAGAGGTTAACGCATGTTAGGTCTAGGATAGGTCTGGGATTTGCTCTCATGTGGCTCATACTTTCGCATATCTCTCATACTTGATGGCCAGATTCATGGATTTTTCTGGTTTGGATCACGTGGTAATGTGGTACCACACTGAAACAGTCAATTAAACCTAGTCTGGGTCAACATTTCAAAGGATAACTCATGTTAGGTCTAGGTTAGGTCTGGGATTTGCTCTCATCAGGCTCACACATTCGCATATTTCTCATACATGATGGCCAGATCCTGGGCTTTCTCTGGTTTGGATCACGTAGTAATTTGGTACCACACTGAAACAGTCGACTAAACCTGGTCTCGGTCAATATTTTAGAGGATAACGCATGTTAGGTCTAGGTTAGGTCTGGGATTTGCTCTCATCAGGCTCATACTATCGCATATTTCTCACACTTGATCGCCAGATTCATGGCTTTTTCTTTGTTTGGATCACGTGGTAATGTGGTAAAACTCTGAAACAGTCAATTAAACCTAGTCTGGGTCAACATTTCAAAGGATAACTCATGTTAGGTCTAGGTTAGGTCTGGGATTTGCTCTCATCAGGCTCATACTTTCGCATGTTTCTCATACTTGTTGGCCAGATTCTGGGTTTTTTCTGGTTTACATCACGTAGCAATGTGGTACCACACTGAAACAGTCCATTAAACCTGGTTTCGTTCAATATTTTAGAGGATAACGCATGTTAGGTCTATGTTAGGTCCGGGATTTGCTCTCATCAGGCTCATACTTTCGCATATTTCTCTTACTTGTTAGCCAGATTCAGGGCTTTTTCTGGTTTGGATCACGTGGTAATGTGGTACCACACTGCAACAGTCACTTAAACCTAGTCTGGGTCAACATTTCAAAGGAAAACTCATGTTAGAACTAGGTTAGGTCTGGGATTTGCACTCATCAGGCTCATACTTTCGCATATTTCTCATACTTGTTGGCCAGATCCTGGCCTTTTTCTGGTTTGGATCACGTTGTAATGTGGTACCACACAGAAACAGTCGACTAAACCTGGTCTCGGTCAATATTTTAGAGGTTAACGCATGTTAGGTCTAGGTTAGGTCTGGGATTTGCACTCATCAGACTCATACTTTCGCATATTTCTCATACTTGATGGCCAGATCCTGGGCTTTCTCTGGTTTGGATCGCGTAGTAATTTCGTACCACACTGAAACAGTCGACTAAACCTGGTCTCGGTCAATATTTCAGAGGATAACGCATGTTAGGTCTAGGTTAGGTCTGGGATTTGCTCTCATCAGGCTCACACATTCGCATATTTCTCATACTTGATGGCCAGATTGTGGGCTTTTTTTGGCTTGGATCACGTAGTAATGTGGCACCACACTGAAACTGATCCAAACCTGGTTTCGATCAATATTTTAGAGGATAACGCATATTAGGTCTATGTTAGGTCTGGGATTTGCTCTCATCAGGCTCACACATTCACATTTTCCGCGTACTTGTTGGCCAGATCCTTGGCTTTTTCTGGTTTGGATCACGTAGTAATGTGGTACCACACTGAAACAGTCGACTAAACCTGGTCTCGGTCAATATTTTAGAGGATAACGCATGTTAGGTCTAGGTTAGGTCTGGGATTTGCTCTCATCAGGCTCATACTATCGCATATTTCTCACACTTGATGGCCAGATTCATGGCTTTTTCTGGTTTGGATCACGTGGTAATGTGGTACCACACTGAAACAGTCAATTAAACCTAGTCTGGGTCAACATTTCCAAGGATAACTCATGTTTGGTCTAGGTTAGGTCTGGGATTTGCTCTCATCAGGCTCATACTTTCGCATGTTTCTCATACTTGTTGGCCAGACTCTGGGTTTTTTCTGGTTTAGATCACGCAGCAATGTGGTACCACACTGAAACAGTCCAGTAAACCTGGTTTCGTTCAATATTTTAGAGGATAACTCATGTTAGGTCTAGGTTAGGTCTCGGATTTGCTCTCATCAGGCTCATACATTCGCATATTTCTCATACTTGATGGCCAGATTCTGGGCTTTTTTTGGCTTGGATCACGTAGTAATGTGGCACCACACTGAAACTGATCCAAACCTGGTTTCGATCAATATTTTAGAGGATAACGCATGTTAGGTCTATGTTACGTCTGGGATTTGCTCTCATCAGGCTCATACTTTCGCATATTTCTCACACTTGATGGCCAGATTCATGGCTTTTTCTGATTTGGATCACGTGGTAATGTGGTACCACACTGAAACAGTCAATTAAACCTAGTCTGGGTCAACATTTCAAAGGATTACTCATGTTAGGTCTAGGTTAGGTCTGGGATTTGCTCTCATCAGGCTCACACATTCGCATATTTCTCATACATGATGGCCAGATCCTGGGCTTTCTCTGGTTTGGATCACGTAGTAATTTGGTACCACACTGAAACAGTCGACTAAACCTGGTCTCGGTCAATATTTCAGAGGATAACGCATGTTAGGTCTAGGTTAGGTCTGGGATTTGCTCTCATCAGGCTCATACTTTCGCATATTTCTCATACTTGATGGCCAGATTCTGGGCCTTTTTTGGTTTGGATCACGTAGTAATGCGGTACCACGCTGAAACAGACCATTAAACGTGGTTTCGATCAATATTTTAGAGGATAACGCATGTTAGGTCTATATTAGGTTCGGGATTTGCCCTCATCAGGCTCACACTTTCGCATTCTTCACACACCTGTTGAACAGATCCAGGGTTTTTTCTGGTTTGGATCACGTGGTAATGTGGTACCACACAGAGACAGTCAATTAAACCTAGTCTGGGTCAACATTTCAAAGTATAACTCATGTTAGGTCTAGGTTAGGTCTGGGATTTGCTCTCATCAGGCTCATACTTTCGCATATTTCTCATACTTGTTGGCCAGATCCTGGCCTTTTTCTGGTTTGGATCACGTTGTAATGTGGTACCACACAGAAACAGTCGACTAAACCTGGTCTGGGTCAACATTTCAAAGTATAACTCATGTTAGGTCTCGGTGAGGCCTGGGATTTGCTCTCATCAGGCTCATACATTCGCATATTTCTCATACTTGATGGCCAGATCCTGGGCTTTTTCTGGTTTGGATCACGTGGTAATGTGGTACCACACTGAAACAGTCAATTAAACCTAGTCTGGGACAACATTTCAAACGATAACTCATGTTAGGTCTAGGTTAGGTCTGGGATTTGCTCTCATCAGGCTCATACATTCGCATATTTCTCATACTTGATGGCCAGATTCTGGGCTTTTTTTGGCTTGGATCACGTAGTAATGTGGCACCACACTGAAACTGATCCAAACCTGGTTTCGATCAATATTTTAGAGGATAACGCATGTTAGGTCTATGTTAGGTCTGGGATTTGCTCTCATCAGGCTCATACTTTCGCATATTTCTCACACTTGATAGCCAGATTCATGGCTTTTTCTGGTTTGGATCACGTGGTAATGTGGTACCACACTGAAACATTCAATTAAACCTAGTCTGGGTCAACATTTCAAAGGATAACTCATGTTAGGTCTAGGTTAGGTCTGGGATTTGCTCTCATCAGGCTCACACATTCGCATATTTCTCATACATGATGGCCAGATCCTGGGCTTTCTCTGGTTTGGATCACGTAGTAATTTGGTACCACACTGAAACAGTCGACTAAACCTGGTCTCGGTCAATATTTTAGAGGATAACGCATGTTAGGTCTAGGTTAGGTCTGGGATTTGCACTCATCAGACTCATACTTTCGCATATTTCTCATACTTGATGGCCAGATCCTGGGCTTTCTCTGGTTTGGATCACGTAGTAATTTGGTACCACACTGAAACAGTCGACTAAACCTGGTCTCGGTCAATATTTCAGAGGATAACGCATGTTAGGTCTAGGTTAGGTCTGGGATTTGCTCTCATCAGGCTCACACATTCGCATATTTCTCATACTTGATGGCCAGATTCTGGGCTTTTTTTGGCTTGGATCACGTAGTAATGTGGCACCACACTGAAACTGATCCAAACCTGGTTTCGATCAATATTTTAGAGGTTAACGCATATTAGGTCTATGTTAGGTCTGGGATTTGCTCTCATCAGGCTCACACATTCACATTTTCCGCGTACTTGTTGGCCAGATCCTTGGCTTTTTCTGGTTTGGATCACGTAGTAATGTGGTACCACACTGAAACAGTCGACTAAACCTGGTCTCGGTCAATATTTTAGAGGATAACGCATGTTAGGTCTAGGTTAGGTCTGGGATTTGCTCTCATCAGGCTCATACTTTCGCATATTTCTCACACTTGATGGCCAGATTCATGGCTTTTTCTGGTTTGGATCACGTGGTAATGTGGTACCACACTGAAGCAGTCAATTAAACCTAGTCTGGGTCAACATTTCAAAGGATAACTCATGTTAGGTCTAGGTTAGGTCTGGGATTTGCTCTCATCAGGCTCATACTTTCGCATGTTTCTCATACTTGATGGCCAGATTCAGGGCTTTTTCTGGATTGGATCACGCGGTAATGTGGTGCCACACTGAAACATTCGACTAAACCTGGTCTCGGTCAATATTTTAGAGGATAACGCATGTTAGGTCTAGGTTAGGTCTGGGATTTGCACTCATCAGGCTCATACTTTCGCATATTTCTCATACTTGTTGGCCAGATTCTGGGCTTTTTTTGGCATGGATCACGAAGTAATGTGGCACCACACTGAAACTGTCCATTAAACCTGGTTTCGATGAATATTTTAGAGGATGACGCATGTTAGGTCTATGTTATGTCTGGGATTTGCTCTCATCGGGCTCATACTTTCGCATATTTCTCATACTTGTTGGCCAGATTCTGGGCTTTTTTTGGCTTGGATCACGAAGTAATGTGGTACCACACTGAAACAGTCAATTAAACCTAGTCTGGGACAACATTTCAAACGATAACTCATGTTAGGTCTAGGTTAGGTCTGGGATTTGCTCTCATCAGGCTCATACATTCGCATATTTCTCATACTTGATGGCCAGATTCTGGGCTTTTTTTGGCTTGGATCACGTAGTAATGTGGCACCACACTGAAACTGATCCAATCCTGGTTTCGATCAATATTTTAGAGGATAACGCATGTTAGGTCTAGGTTAGGTCTGGGATTTGCTCTCATCAGGCTCATACTTTCGCATGTTTCTCATACTTGATGGCCAGATTCAGGGCTTTTTCTGGATTGGATCACGTGGTAATGTGGCACCACACTGAAACTGTCCATTAAACCTGGTTTCGATGAATATTTTAGAGGATGACGCATGTTAGGTCTATGTTAGGTCTGGGATTTGCTCTCATCGGGCTCATACTTTTGCATATTTCTCATACTTGTTGGCCAGATCCTGGGCTTTTTCTGGTTTGGATCACGTAGTAATGTGGTACCGCACTGAAACATTCGACTAAACCTGGTCTCGGTCAATATTTTAGAGGACAACGCATGTTAGGTCTAGGTTAGGTCTGGGATTTGCACACATCAGGCTCATACATTCGCATATTTCTCATACTTGATGGCCAGATCCTGGGCTTTTTCTGGTTTGGATGACGTAGTAATGTGGTACCACACTGAAACAGTCGACTAAACCTGGTTTCGATCGATATTTCAGAGGATAACGCATGTTAGGTCTGGATTAGGTATGGGATTTGCCCTCATCAGTCTTATACTTTCGCATTCTTCACATACTTCTTGAACAGATCCCGGGCTTTTTCTGGTTTCGATCACGTGGTAATGTGGTATCACACAGAAACAGTACGTTAGACCTGGTTTCGGTCGATATTTTAGAGGATAACGCATATTAGGTCTAGGTTAGGTCTGGGATTTGCCCTCATCATGCTCATACTTTCGCATATTTCTCATTCTTGTTGGCCAGATCCTGGGCTTTCACTCGTTTGGATCACGTAGTTATGTGGTACCACACTGATACAGTCAAATTAAACCTGGTCTCGATCAGTATTTTAGAGGATAACACATGATAGGTCTAGGTTAGGTCTGGGATTTGCACTCATCAGGCTCATACTTTCGCATATTTCTCATACTCGATGGCCAGATTCTGGGCTTTTTTTGGTTCGGATCACGCTGCAATGTGGTACCACACTGAAACAGTCCATTAAACCTGGTTTCGATGAATATTTTAGAGGATAACGCAACTTAGGTCTTGGTTAGGCCTTGGATTTGCCCTCATAAGGCTCACACGTTCGCATTCTTCACATACCTGGTGAACACATCGTGGGTTTTTTCTGGTTTGCATCACGTGGTAATGTGGTAGCACACTGAAACAGATAATTATGCCTGGTTTCTATCAATATTTTAGAGGATAACACATGTTAGGTCTAGGTTAGGTCTGGGATTTGCTATCATCATGCTCATACTTTCGCATATTTCTCGTACTTGTTGGCCAGATCCTGCGCCTTTTCTGGTTTGGATCACGTAGTAATGTGGTATCACACAGAAACAGTCGACTAAACCTGGTCTCGGTCAATATTTTAGAGGACAACGCATGTTAGGTCTAGGTTAGGTCTGGGATTTGCACTCATCAGGCTCATACATTCGCATATTTCTCATACTTGATGGCCAGATCCTGGGCTTTTTCTGGTTTGGATCACGTGTTAATGTGGTACCACACTGAAACTGTACATTAAACCTGGTTTCGATCAATATTTTAGAGGATGACGCATGTTAGGTCTATGTTAGGTCTGGGATTTGCTCTCATCAGGCTCATACATTCACATTTTCCGCATACTTGTTTGCCAGATCCTGGACTTTTTCTGGTTTGGATCAAGTGGTAATGTGGTACCACACTGAAACAGTCAATTAAACCTAGTCTGGGTCAACATTTCAAAGGATAACTCATGTTAGGTCTAGGTTAGGTCTGGGATTTGCTCTCATCAGGCTCATACATTCGCATATTTCTCATACTTGATGGCCAGATTCAGGGCTTTTTCTGGTTTGGATCACGTGGTAATGTGGTACCACACTGAAACAGTCAATTAAACCTAGTCTGGGTCAACATTACAAAGTATAACTCATGTTAGGTCTAGGTGAGGCCCGGGATTTGCTCTCATCAGGCTCATACATTCGCATATTTCTCATACTTGATGGCCAGATCCTGGGCTTTTTCTGGTTTGGATCACGTGGTAATGTGGTACCACACTGAAACAGTCAATTAATCCTAGTCTGGGACAACATTTCAAACGATAACTCATGTTAGGTCTAGGTTAGGTCTGGGATTTGCTCTCATCAGGCTCATACATTCGCATATTTCTCATACTTGATGGCCAGATTCTAGGCTTTTTTTGGCTTGGGTCACGTAGTAATGTGGTACCACGCTGAAACTGTACATTAAACCTGGTTTCGATCAATATTTTAGAGGATGACGCATGTTAGATCTATGTTAGGTCTGGGATTTGCTCTCATCAGGCTCATACATTCACATTTTCCGCATACTTGTTGGCCAGATCCTTGCCTTTTTCTGGTTTGGATCACGTAGTAATGTGGTACCACACTGAAACAGTCGACTAAACCTGGTCTCGGTCAATATTTTAGAGGATAACGCATGTTAGGTCTAGGTCAGGTCTGGGATTTGCTCTCATCAGGCTCATACTTTCGCATATTTCTCACACTTGATGGCCAGATTCATGGCTTTTTCTGGTTTGGATCACGTGGTAATGTGGTACCACACTTAAACAGTCAATTAAACCTAGTCTGGGTCAACATTTCAAAGGATAACTCATGTTAGGTCTAGGTTAGGTCTGGGATTTGCTCTCATCAGGCTCACACATTCGCATATTTCTCATACTTGATGGCCAGATCCTGGGCTTTCTCTGGTTTGGATCACGTAGTAATTTGGTACCACACAGAAACAGTCGACTAAACCTGGTCTCGGTCAATATTTTAGAGGATAACGCATGTTAGGTCTAGGTTAGGTCTGGGATTTGCACTCATCAGACTCATACTTTCGCATATTTCTCATACTTGATGGCCAGATCCTGGCCTATTTCTGGTTTGGATCACGTAGGAATGTGGTACCACACTGAAACAGTCGATTAAACCTGGTTTCGATCGATATTTCAGAGGATAACGCATGTTAGGTCTAGGTTAGGTCTGGGATTTGCACTCATCAGGCTCATACTTTCGCATATCTCTCATACTTCTCGGCCAGATCCTGGCCTTTCTCTGGTTTGGATCACGTTGTAATGTGGTACCACACTGAAACAGTCGACTAAACCTGGTCTCGGTCAATATTTTAGAGGATAACACATGTTAGGTCTACGATAGGTCTGGGATTTGCTCTCATCAAGCTCATAATTTCGCATATTTCTCATACTTGATGGCCAGATTCAGGGCTTTTTCTGGATTGGATCACGTGGTAATGTGGTACCACACTGAAAGAATCAATTAAACCTAGTCTGGGTCAACATTTCAAAGGATAACTCATGTTAGGTCTCGGCTAGGTCTGAGATTTGCTCTCATCAGGCTCATACATTCGCATATTTCTCATACTTGATGGCCAGATCCTGGGCTTTTACTGGTTTGGATGACGTAGTAATGTGGTACCACACTGAAACAGTCGACTAAACCTGGTTTCGATCGATATTTCAGAGGATAACGCATGTTAGGTCTGGATTAGGTATGGGATTTGCCCTCATCAGTCTCATACCTTCGCATTCTTCACATACTTCTTGAACAGATACTGGGTTTTTTCTGGTTTGGATCACATAGTAGTGTGGTACCACACTGAAAGAGTCGATAAAACCTTGTTTCGATCGATATTTTAGAGGACAACGCATGTTAGGTCTGGATTAGGTCTGGGATTTGCCCTCATCAGGGTCATACATTCACATTTTCCGCATACTTGTTGGCCAGATCCCGGGCTTTTTCTGGTTTGGATCACGTGGTAATGTGGTATCACACAGAAACAGTACGTTAAACCTGGTTTCGATCGATATTTTAGAGGATAACGCATATTAGGTCTAGGTTAGGTCTGGGATTTGCCCTCATCAGGCTCATACATTCGCATATTTCTCATACTTGATGGCCAGATCCTGGGCTTCTTCTCGTTTGGATCACGTAGTAATGTGGTACCACACTGAAACAGTCGACTAAACCTGGTCTCGGTCAATATTTTAGAGGACAACGCATGTTAGGTCTAGGTTAGGTCTGGGATTTGCACTAATCAGGCTCATACATTCGCATATTTCTCATACTTGATGGCCAGATCCTGGGCTTTTTCTGGTTTGGATCACTTGGTAATGCGGTACCACACTGGAGCTGTACATTAAACCTGGTTTCGATCAATATTTTAGAGGATGACGCATGTTAGGTCTATGTTAGGTCTGGGATTTGCTCTCATCAGGCTCATACATTCACATTTTCCGCGTACTTGTTGGCCAGATCCTTGCCTTTTTCTGGTTTGGATCACGTAGTAATGTGGTACCACACTGAAACAGTCGACTAAACCTGGTCTCGGTCAATATTTTAGAGGATAACGCATGTTAGGTCTAGGTTAGGTCTGGGATTTGCTCTCATCAGGCTCATACTTTCGCATATTTCTCACACTTGATGGCCAGATTCATGGCTTTTTCTGGTTTGGATCACGTGGTAATGTGGTACCACACTTAAACAGTCAATTAAACCTATAGTCTGGGTCAACATTTCAAAGGATAACTCATGTTAGGTCTAGGTTAGATCTGGGATTTGCTCTCATCAGGCTCACACATTCGCATATTTCTCATACTTGATGGCCAGATCCTGGGCTTTCTCTGGTTTGGATCACGTAGTAATTTGGTACCACACTGAAACAGTCGACTAAACCTGGTCTCGGTCAATATTTTAGAGGATAACGCATGTTAGGTCTAGGTTAGGTCTGGGATTTGCACTCATCAGACTCATACTTTCGCATATTTCTCATACTTGATGGCCAGATCCTGGCCTTTTTCTGGTTTGGATCACGTAGGAATGTGGTACCACACTGAAACAGTCGATTAAACCTGGTTTCGATCGATATTTCAGAGGATAACGCATGTTAGGTCTAGGTTAGGTCTGGGATTTGCACTCATCAGGCTCATACTTTCGCATATTTCTCATACTTCTCGGCCAGATCCTGGCCTTTCTCTGGTTTGGATCACGTTGTAATGTGGTACCACACTGAAACAGTCGACTAAACCTGGTCTCGGTCAATATTTTAGAGGATAACGCATGTTAGGTCTAGGATAGGTCTGGGATTTGCTCTCATCAAGCTCATACTTTCGCATATTCCTCATACTTGATGGCCAGATTCATGGCTTTTTCTGGATTGGATCACGTGGTAATGTGGTACCACACTGAAAGAATCAATTAAACCTAGTCTGGGTCAACATTTCAAAGGATAACTCATGTTAGGTCTCGGCTAGGTCTGAGATTTGCTCTCATCAGGCTCATACATTCGCATATTTCTCATACTTGATGGCCAGATCCTGGGCTTTTTCTGGTTTGGATGACGTAGTAATGTGGTACCACACTGAAACAGTCGACTAAACCTGGTTTCGATCGATATTTCAGATGATAACGCATGTTAGGTCTGGATTAGGTATGGGATTTGCCCTCATCAGTCTCATACTTTCGCATTCTTCACATACTTCTTGAACAGATACTGGGTTTTTTCTGGTTTGGATCACATAGTAGTGTGGTACCACACTGAAAGAGTCGATAAAACCTTGTTTCGATCGATATATTAGAGGACAACGCATGTTAGGTCTGGATTAGGTCTGGGATTTGCCCTCATCAGGGTCATACATTCACATTTTCCGCATACTTGTTGGCCAGATCCCGGGCTTTTTCTGGTTTGGATCACGTGGTAATGTGGTATCACACAGAAACAGTACGTTAAACCTGGTTTCGATCGATATTTTAGAGGATAACGCATATTAGGTCTAGGTTAGGTCTGGGATTTGCCCTCATCATGCTCATACTTTCGCATATTTCTCATTCTTCTTGGCCAGATCCTGGGCTTTCACTCGTTTGGATCACGTAGTAATGTGGTACCACACTGAAGCAGTCAATTAAACCTAGCCTGGGACAATATTTTAGAGGACAACGCATGTTAGGTCTAGGTTAGGTCTGGGATTTGCACTCATCAGGCTCATACTTTCGCATATTTCTCATACTTGTTGGCCAGATTCTGGGCTTTTTTTGGCTTGGGTCACGTAGTAATGTGGTACCACGCTGAAACTGTACATTAAACCTGGTTTCGGTCAATATTTTAGAGGATGACGCATGTTAGGTCTATGTTAGGTC
This sequence comes from Colletes latitarsis, assembly GCF_051014445.1. Taxonomy (NCBI): domain Eukaryota; kingdom Metazoa; phylum Arthropoda; class Insecta; order Hymenoptera; family Colletidae; genus Colletes; species Colletes latitarsis. The sequence goes on along the minus strand of NW_027488365.1, from coordinate 27,409,767 downwards.
TGGGATTTGCTCTCATCAGGCTCATACATTCACATTTTCCGCATACTTGTTGGCCAGATCCTGCGCCTTTTCTGGTTTGGATCACGTAGTAATGTGGTATCACACAGAACAAGTCCATTAAACCTGGTTTCGTTCAATATTTTAGAGGATAACGCATGTTAGGTCTAGGTTAGGTCTGGGATTTGCCCTCATCATGCTCATACTTTCGCATATTTCTCATTCTTCTTGGCCAGATCCTGGGCTTTCACTCGTTTGGATCACGTAGTAATGTGGTACCACACTGAAACAGTCAATTAAACCTAGCCTGGGTCAATATTTGAGAGGACAACGCATGTTAGGTCTAGGTTAGGTCTGGGATTTGCACTCATCAGGCTCATACTTTCGCATATTTCTCATACTTGTTGGCCAGATTCTGGGCTTTTTCTGGTTTGGATCACGTGGTAATGTGGTACCACACTGAAACTGTACATTAAACCTGGTTTCGATCAATATTTTAGAGGATGACGCATGTTAGGTCTATGTTAGGTCTGGGATTTGCTCTCATCAGGCTCATACATTCACATTTTCCGCGTACTTGTTGGCCAGATCCTTGCCTTTTTCTGGTCTGGATCACGTAGTAATGTGGTACCACACTGAAACAGTCGACTAAACCTGGTCTCGGTCAATATTTTAGAGGATAACGCATGTTAGGTCTAGGTTAGGTCTGGGATTTGCTCTCATCAGGCTCATACTTTCGCATATTTCTCACACTTGATGGCCAGATTCATGGCTTTTTCTGGTTTGGATCACGTGGTAATGTGGTACCACACTTAAACAGTCAATTAAACCTATAGTCTGGGTCAACATTTCAAAGGATAACTCATGTTAGGTCTAGGTTAGGTCTGGGATTTGCTCTCATCAGGCTCACACATTCGCATATTTCTCATACTTGATGGCCAGATCCTGGGCTTTCTCTGGTTTGGATCACGTAGTAATTTGGTACCACACTGAAACAGTCGACTAAACCTGGTCTCGGTCAATATTTTAGAGGATAACGCATGTTAGGTCTAGGTTAGGTCTGGGATTTGCACTCATCAGACTCATACTTTCGCATATTTCTCATACTTGATGGCCAGATCCTGGCCTTTTTCTGGTTTGGATCACGTAGGAATGTGGTACCACACTGAAACAGTCGATTAAACCTGGTTTCGATCGATATTTCAGAGGATAACGCATGTTAGGTCTAGGTTAGGTCTGGGATTTGCACTCATCAGGCTCATACTTTCGCATATTTCTCATACTTCTCGGCCAGATCCTGGCCTTTCTCTGGTTTGGATCACGTTGTAATGTGGTACCACACTGAAACAGTCGACTAAACCTGGTTTCGGTCAATATTTTAGAGGATGACGCATGTTAGGTCTATGTTAGGTCTGGGATTTGCTCTCATCAGGCTCATACTATCGCATATTTCTCACACTTGATGGCCAGATTCATGGCTTTTTCTGGTTTGGATCACGTGGTAATGTGGTACCACACTGAAACAGTCAATTAAACCTAGTCTGGGTCAACATTTCCAAGGATAACTCATGTTTGGTCTAGGTTAGGTCTGGGATTTGCTCTCATCAGGCTCATACTTTCGCATGTTTCTCATACTTGTTGGCCAGATTCTGGGTTTTTTCTGGTTTAGATCACGTAGCAATGTGGTACCACACTGAAACAGTCCAGTAAACCTGGTTTCGTTCAATATTTTAGAGGATAACTCATGTTAGGTCTAGGTTAGGTCTGGGATTTGCTCTCATCAGGCTCATACATTCGCATATTTCTCATACTTGATGGCCAGATTCTGGGCTTTTTTTGGCTTGGATCACGTAGTAATGTGGCACCACACTGAAACTGATCCAAACCTGGTTTCGATCAATATTTTAGAGGATAACGCATGTTAGGTCTATGTTACGTCTGGGATTTGCTCTCATCAGGCTCATACTTTCGCATATTTCTCATACTTGATGGCCAGATTCATGGCTTTTTCTGATTTGGATCACGTGGTAATGTGGTACCACACTGAAACAGTCAATTAAACCTAGTCTGGGTCAACATTTCAAAGGATTACTCATGTTAGGTCTAGGTTAGGTCTGGGATTTGCTCTCATCAGGCTCACACATTCGCATATTTCTCATACATGATGGCCAGATCCTGGGCTTTCTCTGGTTTGGATGACGTAGTAATTTGGTACCACACTGAAACAGTCGACTAAACCTGGTCTCGGTCAATATTTTAGAGGATAACGCATGTTAGGTCTAGGTTAGGTCTGGGATTTGCTCTCATCAGGCTCATACTATCGCATATTTCTCACACTTGATGGCCAGATTCATGGCTTTTTCTGGTTTGGATCACGTGGTAATGTGGTACCACTCTGAAACAGTCAATTAAACCTAGTCTGGGTCAACATTTCAAAGGATAACTCATGTTAGGTCTAGGTTAGGTCTGGGATTTGCTCTCATCAGGCTCATACTTTCGCATGTTTCTCATACTTGTTGGCCAGATTCAGGGCTTTTTCTGGTTTGGATCACGTGGTAATGTGGTACCACACTGAAACAGTCCATTAAACCTGGTTTCGTTCAATATTTTAGAGGATAACGCATGTTAGGTCTATGTTAGGTCCGGGATTTGCTCTCATCAGGCTCATACTTTCGCATATTTCTCTCACTTGTTAGCCAGATTCAGGGCTTTTTCTGGTTTGGATCACGTGGTAATGTGGTACCACACTGCAACAGTCAATTAAACCTAGTCTGGGTCAACATTTCAAAGGAAAACTCATGTTAGAACTAGGTTAGGTCTGGGATTTGCACTCATCAGGCTCATACTTTCGCATATTTCTCATACTTGATGGCCAGATTCTGGGCCTTTTTTGGTTTGGATCACGTAGTAATGCGGTACCACGCTGAAACAGACCATTAAACGTGGTTTCGATCAATATTTTAGAGGACAACGCATGTTAGGTCTATATTAGGTTCGGGATTTGCCCTCATCAGGCTCACACTTTCGCATTCTTCACACACCTGTTGAACAGATCCAGGGTTTTTTCTGGTTTGGATCACGTGGTAATGTGGTACCACACAGAGACAGTCAATTAAACCTAGTCTGGGTCAACATTTCAAAGTATAACTCATGTTAGGTCTAGGTTAGGCCTGGGATTTGCTCTCATCAGTCTCATACTTTCGCATATTTCTCATACTTGTTGGCCAGATCCTGGCCTTTTTCTGGTTTGGATCACGTTGTAATGTGGTACCACACAGAAACAGTCGACTAAACCTGGTCTCGGTCAATATTTTAGAGGTTAACGCATGTTAGGTCTAGGATAGGTCTGGGATTTGCTCTCATGTGGCTCATACTTTCGCATATTTCTCATACTTGATGGCCAGATTCATGGCTTTTTCTGGTTTGGATCACGTGGTAATGTGGTACCACACTGAAACAGTCAATTAAACCTAGTCTGGGTCAACATTTCAAAGGATAACTCATGTTAGGTCTAGGTTAGGTCTGGGATTTGCTCTCATCAGGCTCACACATTCGCATATTTCTCATACATGATGGCCAGATCCTGGGCTTTCTCTGGTTTGGATCACGTAGTAATTTGGTACCACACTGAAACAGTCGACTAAACCTGGTCTCGGTCAATATTTTAGAGGATAACGCATGTTAGGTCTAGGTTAGGTCTGGGATTTGCTCTCATCAAGCTCATACTATCGCATATTTCTCACACTTGATGGCCAGATTCATGGCTTTTTCTGGTTTGGATCACGTGGTAATGTGGTAAAACTCTGAAACAGTCAATTAAACCTAGTCTGGGTCAACATTTCAAAGGATAACTCATGTTAGGTCTAGGTTAGGTCTGGGATTTGCTCTCATCAGGCTCATACTTTCGCATGTTTCTCATACTTGTTGGCCAGATTCTGGGTTTTTTCTGGTTTACATCACGTAGCAATGTGGTACCACACTGAAACAGTCCATTAAACCTGGTTTCGTTCAATATTTTAGAGGATAACGCATGTTAGGTCTATGTTAGGTCCGGGATTTGCTCTCATCAGGCTCATACTTTCGCATATTTCTCTTACTTGTTAGCCAGATTCAGGGCTTTTTCTGGTTTGGATCACGTGGTAATGTGGTACCACACTGCAACAGTCACTTAAACCTAGTCTGGGTCAACATTTCAAAGGAAAACTCATGTTAGAACTAGGTTAGGTCTGGGATTTGCTCTCATCAGGCTCATACTTTCGCATATTTCTCATACTTGATGGCCAGATTCTGGGCCTTTTTTGGTTTGGATCACGTAGTAATGCGGTACCACGCTGAAACAGACCATTAAACGTGGTTTCGATCAATATTTTAGAGGATAACGCATGTTAGGTCTATATTAGGTTCGGGATTTGCCCTCATCAGGCTCACACTTTCGCATTCTTCACACACCTGTTGAACAGATCCAGGGTTTTTTCTGGTTTGGATCACGTGGTAATGTGGTACCACACAGAGACAGTCAATTAAACCTAGTCTGGGTCAACATTTCAAAGTATAACTCATGTTAGGTCTAGGTTAGGTCTGGGATTTGCTCTCATCAGGCTCATACTTTCGCATATTTCTCATACTTGTTGGCCAGATCCTGGCCTTTTTCTGGTTTGGATCACGTTGTAATGTGGTACCACACAGAAACAGTCGACTAAACCTGGTCTGGGTCAACATTTCAAAGTATAACTCATGTTAGGTCTCGGTGAGGCCTGGGATTTGCTCTCATCAGGCTCATACATTCGCATATTTCTCATACTTGATGGCCAGATCCTGGGCTTTTTCTGGTTTGGATCACGTGGTAATGTGGTACCACACTGAAACAGTCAATTAAACCTAGTCTGGGACAACATTTCAAACGATAACTCATGTTAGGTCTAGGTTAGGTCTGGGATTTGCTCTCATCAGGCTCATACATTCGCATATTTCTCATACTTGATGGCCAGATTCTGGGCTTTTTTTGGCTTGGATCACGTAGTAATGTGGCACCACACTGAAACTGATCCAAACCTGGTTTCGATCAATATTTTAGAGGATAACGCATGTTAGGTCTATGTTAGGTCTGGGATTTGCTCTCATCAGGCTCATACTTTCGCATATTTCTCACACTTGATGGCCAGATTCATGGCTTTTTCTGGTTTGGATCACGTGGTAATGTGGTACCACACTGAAACATTCAATTAAACCTAGTCTGGGTCAACATTTCAAAGGATAACTCATGTTAGGTCTAGGTTAGGTCTGGGATTTGCTCTCATCAGGCTCACACATTCGCATATTTCTCATACATGATGGCCAGATCCTGGGCTTTCTCTGGTTTGGATCACGTAGTAATTTGGTACCACACTGAAACAGTCGACTAAACCTGGTCTCGGTCAATATTTTAGAGGATAACGCATGTTAGGTCTAGGTTAGGTCTGGGATTTGCACTCATCAGACTCATACTTTCGCATATTTCTCATACTTGATGGCCAGATCCTGGGCTTTCTCTGGTTTGGATCACGTAGTAATTTGGTACCACACTGAAACAGTCGACTAAACCTGGTCTCGGTCAATATTTCAGAGGATAACGCATGTTAGGTCTAGGTTAGGTCTGGGATTTGCTCTCATCAGGCTCACACATTCGCATATTTCTCATACTTGATGGCCAGATTCTGGGCTTTTTTTGGCTTGGATCACGTAGTAATGTGGCACCACACTGAAACTGATCCAAACCTGGTTTCGATCAATATTTTAGAGGTTAACGCATATTAGGTCTATGTTAGGTCTGGGATTTGCTCTCATCAGGCTCACACATTCACATTTTCCGCGTACTTGTTGGCCAGATCCTTGGCTTTTTCTGGTTTGGATCACGTAGTAATGTGGTACCACACTGAAACAGTCGACTAAACCTGGTCTCGGTCAATATTTTAGAGGATAACGCATGTTAGGTCTAGGTTAGGTCTGGGATTTGCTCTCATCAGGCTCATACTTTCGCATATTTCTCACACTTGATGGCCAGATTCATGGCTTTTTCTGGTTTGGATCACGTGGTAATGTGGTACCACACTGAAGCAGTCAATTAAACCTAGTCTGGGTCAACATTTCAAAGGATAACTCATGTTAGGTCTAGGTTAGGTCTGGGATTTGCTCTCATCAGGCTCATACTTTCGCATGTTTCTCATACTTGATGGCCAGATTCAGGGCTTTTTCTGGATTGGATCACGCGGTAATGTGGTGCCACACTGAAACATTCGACTAAACCTGGTCTCGGTCAATATTTTAGAGGATAACGCATGTTAGGTCTAGGTTAGGTCTGGGATTTGCACTCATCAGGCTCATACTTTCGCATATTTCTCATACTTGTTGGCCAGATTCTGGGCTTTTTTTGGCATGGATCACGAAGTAATGTGGCACCACACTGAAACTGTCCATTAAACCTGGTTTCGATGAATATTTTAGAGGATGACGCATGTTAGGTCTATGTTATGTCTGGGATTTGCTCTCATCGGGCTCATACTTTCGCATATTTCTCATACTTGTTGGCCAGATTCTGGGCTTTTTTTGGCTTGGATCACGAAGTAATGTGGTACCACACTGAAACAGTCAATTAAACCTAGTCTGGGACAACATTTCAAACGATAACTCATGTTAGGTCTAGGTTAGGTCTGGGATTTGCTTTCATCAGGCTCATACTTTCGCATATTTCTCATACTTGATGGCCAGATTCTGGGCTTTTTTTGGCTTGGATCACGTAGTAATGTGGCACCACACTGAAACTGATCCAATCCTGGTTTCGATCAATATTTTAGAGGATAACGCATGTTAGGTCTAGGTTAGGTCTGGGATTTGCTCTCATCAGGCTCATACTTTCGCATGTTTCTCATACTTGATGGCCAGATTCAGGGCTTTTTCTGGATTGGATCACGTGGTAATGTGGTGCCACACTGAAAGAGTCAATTAAACCTAGTCTGGGTCAACATTTCAAAGGATAACTCATGTTAGGTCTCGGCTAGGTCTGAGATTTGCTCTCATCAGGCTCATACATTCGCATATTTCTCATACTCGATGGCCAGATCCTGGGCTTTTTCTGGTTTGGATCACGTAGTAATGTGGTATCGCACTGAAACATTCGACTAAACCAGGTCTCGGTCAATATTTTAGAGGATAACGCATGTTAGGTCTAGGTTAGGTCTGGGATTTGCACTCATCAGGCTCATACTTTCGCATATTTCTCATACTTGTTGGCCAGATTCTGGGCTTTTTTTGGCTTGGATCACGAAGTAATGTGGCACCACACTGAAACTGTCCATTAAACCTGGTTTCGATGAATATTTTAGAGGATGACGCATGTTAGGTCTATGTTAGGTCTGGGATTTGCTCTCATCGGGCTCATACTTTCGCATATTTCTCATACTTGTTGGCCAGATCCTGGGCTTTTTCTGGTTTGGATCACGTAGTAATGTGGTACCGCACTGAATCATTCGACTAAACCTGGTCTCGGTCAATATTTTAGAGGACAACGCATGTTAGGTCTAGGTTAGGTCTGGGATTTGCACACATCAGGCTCATACATTCACATATTTCTCATACTTGATGGCCAGATCCTGGGCTTTTTCTGGTTTGGATGACGTAGTAATGTGGTACCACACTGAAACAGTCGACTAAACCTGGTTTCGATCGATATTTCAGAGGATAACGCATGTTAGGTCTGGATTAGGTATGGGATTTGCCCTCATCAGTCTTATACTTTCGCATTCTTCACATACTTCTTGAACAGATCCCGGGCTTTTTCTGGTTTCGATCACGTGGTAATGTGGTATCACACAGAAACAGTACGTTAGACCTGGTTTCGGTCGATATTTTAGAGGATAACGCATATTAGGTCTAGGTTAGGTCTGGGATTTGCCCTCATCATGCTCATACTTTCGCATATTTCTCATTCTTGTTGGCCAGATCCTGGGCTTTCACTCGTTTGGATCACGTAGTTATGTGGTACCACACTGATACAGTCAAATTAAACCTGGTCTCGATCAGTATTTTAGAGGATAAAACATGATAGGTCTAGGTTAGGTCTGGGATTTGCACTCATCAGGCTCATACTTTCGCATATTTCTCATACTCGATGGCCAGATTCTGGGCTTTTTTTGGTTCGGATCACGCTGCAATGTGGTACCACACTGAAACAGTCCATTAAACCTGGTTTCGATGAATATTTTAGAGGACAACGCAACTTAGGTCTTGGTTAGGCCTTGGATTTGTCCTCATAAGGCTCACACGTTCGCATTCTTCACATACCTGGTGAACACATCGTGGGTTTTTTCTGGTTTGCATCACGTGGTAATGTGGTAGCACACTGAAACAGATAATTATGCCTGGTTTCTATCAATATTTTAGAGGATAACACATGTTAGGTCTAGGTTAGGTCTGGGATTTGCTATCATCATGCTCATACTTTCGCATATTTCTCGTACTTGTTGGCCGGATCCTGCGCCTTTTCTGGTTTGGATCACGTAGTAATGTGGTATCACACAGAAACAGTCGACTAAACCTGGTCTCGGTCAATATTTTAGAGGACAACGCATGTTAGGTCTAGGTTAGGTCTGGGATTTGCACTCATCAGGCTCATACATTCGCATATTTCTCATACTTGATGGCCAGATCCTGGGCTTTTTCTGGTTTGGATCACGTGTTAATGTGGTACCACACTGAAACTGTACATTAAACCTGGTTTCGATCAATATTTTAGAGGATGACGCATGTTAGGTCTATGTTAGGTCTGGGATTTGCTCTCATCAGGCTCATACATTCACATTTTCCGCATACTTGTTTGCCAGATCCTGGACTTTTTCTGGTTTGGATCAAGTGGTAATGTGGTACCACACTGAAACAGTCAATTAAACCTAGTCTGGGTCAACATTTCAAAGGATAACTCATGTTAGGTCTAGGTTAGGTCTGGGATTTGCTCTCATCAGGCTCATACATTCGCATATTTCTCATACTTGATGGCCAGATTCAGGGCTTTTTCTGGTTTGGATCACGTGGTAATGTGGTACCACACTGAAACAGTCAATTAAACCTAGTCTGGGTCAACATTACAAAGTATAACTCATGTTAGGTCTAGGTGAGGCCCGGGATTTGCTCTCATCAGGCTCATACATTCGCATATTTCTCATACTTGATGGCCAGATCCTGGGCTTTTTCTGGTTTGGATCACGTGGTAATGTGGTACCACACTGAAACAGTCAATTAATCCTAGTCTGGGACAACATTTCAAACGATAACTCATGTTAGGTCTAGGTTAGGTCTGGGATTTGCTCTCATCAGGCTCATACATTCGCATATTTCTCATACTTGATGGCCAGATTCTAGGCTTTTTTTGGCTTGGGTCACGTAGTAATGTGGTACCACGCTGAAACTGTACATTAAACCTGGTTTCGATCAATATTTTAGAGGATGACGCATGTTAGGTCTATGTTAGGTCTGGGATTTGCTCTCATCAGGCTCATACATTCACATTTTCCGCATACTTGTTGGCCAGATCCTTGCCTTTTTCTGGTTTGGATCACGTAGTAATGTGGTACCACACTGAAACAGTCGACTAAACCTGGTCTCGGTCAATATTTTAGAGGATAACGCATGTTAGGTCTAGGTCAGGTCTGGGATTTGCTCTCATCAGGCTCATACTTTCGCATATTTCTCACACTTGATGGCCAGATTCATGGCTTTTTCTGGTTTGGATCACGTGGTAATGTGGTACCACACTTAAACAGTCAATTAAACCTAGTCTGGGTCAACATTTCAAAGGATAACTCATGTTAGGTCTAGGTTAGGTCTGGGATTTGCTCTCATCAGGCTCACACATTCGCATATTTCTCATACTTGATGGCCAGATCCTGGGCTTTCTCTGGTTTGGATCACGTAGTAATTTGGTACCACACTGAAACAGTCGACTAAACCTGGTCTCGGTCAATATTTTAGAGGATAACGCATGTTAGGTCTGGATTAGGTATGGGATTTGCCCTCATCAGTCTCATACCTTCGCATTCTTCACATACTTCTTGAACAGATACTGGGTTTTTTCTGGTTTGGATCACATAGTAGTGTGGTACCACACTGAAAGAGTCGATAAAACCTTGTTTCGATCGATATTTTAGAGGACAACGCATGTTAGGTCTGGATTAGGTCTGGGATTTGCCCTCATCAGGGTCATACATTCACATTTTCCGCATACTTGTTGGCCAGATCCCGGGCTTTTTCTGGTTTGGATCACGTGGTAATGTGGTATCACACAGAAACAGTACGTTAAACCTGGTTTCGATCGATATTTTAGAGGATAACGCATATTAGGTCTAGGTTAGGTCTGGGATTTGCCCTCATCATGCTCATACTTTCGCATATTTCTCATTCTTCTTGGCCAGATCCTGGGCTTTCACTCGTTTGGATCACGTAGTAATGTGGTACCACACTGAAACAGTCAATTAAACCTAGCCTGGGTCAATATTTTAGAGGACAACGCATGTTAGGTCTAGGTTAGGTCTGGGATTTGCACTCATCAGGCTCATACTTTCGCATATTTCTCATACTTGTTGGCCAGATTCTGGGCTTTTTTTGGCTTGGGTCACGTAGTAATGTGGTACCACGCTGAAACTGTACATTAAACCTGGTTTCGATCAATATTTTAGAGGATGACGCATGTTAGGTCTATGTTAGGTCTGGGATTTGCTCTCATCAGGCTCATACATTCACATTTTCCGCATACTTGTTGGCCAGATCCTGCGCCTTTTCTGGTTTGGATCACGTAGTAATGTGGTATCACACAGAAACAGTCCATTAAACCTGGTTTCGTTCAATATTTTAGAGGATAACGCATGTTAGGTCTAGGTTAGGTCTGGGATTTGCTCTCATCAGGCTCATACATTCGCATATTTCTCATACTTGATGGCCAGATCCTGGGCTTCTTCTCGTTTGGATCACGTAGTAATGTGGTACCACACTGAAACAGTCGACTAAACCTGGTCTCGGTCAATATTTTAGAGGACAACGCATGTTAGGTCTAGGTTAGGTCTGGGATTTGCACTCATCAGGCTCATACTTTCGCATATTTCTCATACTCGATGGCCAGATTCTGGGCTTTTTTTGGTTCGGATCACGCTGCAATGTGGTACCACACTGAAACAGTCCATTAAACCTGGTTTCGATGAATATTTTAGAGGATAACGCAACTTAGGTCTTGGTTAGGCCTTGGATTTGCCCTCATAAGGCTCACACGTTCGCATTCTTCACATACCTGGTGAACACATCGTGGGTTTTTTCTGGTTTGCATCACGTGGTAATGTGGTAGCACACTGAAACAGATAATTATGCCTGGTTTCTATCAATATTTTAGAGGATAACACATGTTAGGTCTAGGTTAGGTCTGGGATTTGCTATCATCATGCTCATACTTTCGCATATTTCTCGTACTTGTTGGCCGGATCCTGCGCCTTTTCTGGTTTGGATCACGTAGTAATGTGGTATCACACAGAAACAGTCGACTAAACCTGGTCTCGGTCAATATTTTAGAGGACAACGCATGTTAGGTCTAGGTTAGGTCTGGGATTTGCACTCATCAGGCTCATACATTCGCATATTTCTCATACTTGATGGCCAGATCCTGGGCTTTTTCTGGTTTGGATCACGTGTTAATGTGGTACCACACTGAAACTGTACATTAAACCTGGTTTCGATCAATATTTTAGAGGATGACGCATGTTAGGTCTATGTTAGGTCTGGGATTTGCTCTCATCAGGCTCATACATTCACATTTTCCGCATACTTGTTTGCCAGATCCTGGACTTTTTCTGGTTTGGATCAAGTGGTAATGTGGTACCACACTGAAACAGTCAATTAAACCTAGTTTGGGTCAACATTTCAAAGGATAACTCATGTTAGGTCTAGGTTAGGTCTGGGATTTGCTCTCATCAGGCTCATACATTCGCATATTTCTCATACTTGATGGCCAGATTCAGGGCTTTTTCTGGTTTGGATCACGTGGTAATGTGGTACCACACTGAAACAGTCAATTAAACCTAGTCTGGGTCAACATTACAAAGTATAACTCATGTTAGGTCTAGGTGAGGCCCGGGATTTGCTCTCATCAGGCTCATACATTCGCATATTTCTCATACTTGATGGCCAGATCCTGGGCTTTTTCTGGTTTGGATCACGTGGTAATGTGGTACCACACTGAAACAGTCAATTAATCCTAGTCTGGGACAACATTTCAAACGATAACTCATGTTAGGTCTAGGTTAGGTCTGGGATTTGCTCTCATCAGGCTCATACATTCGCATATTTCTCATACTTGATGGCCAGATTCTAGGCTTTTTTTGGCTTGGGTCACGTAGTAATGTGGTACCACGCTGAAACTGTACATTAAACCTGGTTTCGATCAATATTTTAGAGGATGACGCATGTTAGGTCTATGTTAGGTCTGGGATTTGCTCTCATCAGGCTCATACATTCACATTTTCCGCATACTTGTTGGCCAGATCCTTGCCTTTTTCTGGTTTGGATCACGTAGTAATGTGGTACCACACTGAAACAGTCGACTAAACCTGGTCTCGGTCAATATTTTAGAGGATAACGCATGTTAGGTCTAGGTCAGGTCTGGGATTTGCTCTCATCAGGCTCATACTTTCGCATATTTCTCACACTTGATGGCCAGATTCATGGCTTTTTCTGGTTTGGATCACGTGGTAATGTGGTACCACACTTAAACAGTCAATTAAACCTAGTCTGGGTCAACATTTCAAAGGATAACTCATGTTAGGTCTAGGTTAGGTCTGGGATTTGCTCTCATCAGGCTCACACATTCGCATATTTCTCATACTTGATGGCCAGATCCTGGGCTTTCTCTGGTTTGGATCACGTAGTAATTTGGTACCACACTGAAACAGTCGACTAAACCTGGTCTCGGTCAATATTTTAGAGGATAACGCATGTTAGGTCTAGGTTAGGTCTGGGATTTGCACTCATCAGACTCATACTTTCGCATATTTCTCATACTTGATGGCCAGATCCTGGCCTATTTCTGGTTTGGATCACGTAGGGATGTGGTACCACACTGAAACAGTCGATTAAACCTGGTTTCGATCGATATTTCAGAGGATAACGCATGTTAGGTCTAGGTTAGGTCTGGGATTTGCACTCATCAGGCTCATACTTTCGCATATTTCTCATACTTCTCGGCCAGATCCTGGCCTTTCTCTGGTTTGGATCACGTTGTAATGTGGTACCACACTGAAACAGTCGACTAAACCTGGTCTCGGTCAATATTTTAGAGGATAACGCATGTTAGGTCTAGGATAGGTCTGGGATTTGCTCTCATCAAGCTCATACTTTCGCATATTCCTCATACTTGATGGCCAGATTCATGGCTTTTTCTGGATTGGATCACGTGGTAATGTGGTACCACACTGAAAGAATCAATTAAACCTAGTCTGGGTCAACATTTCAAAGGATAACTCATGTTAGGTCTCGGCTAGGTCTGAGATTTGCTCTCATCAGGCTCATACATTCGCATATTTCTCATACTTGATGGCCAGATCCTGGGCTTTTTCTGGTTTGGATGACGTAGTAATGTGGTACCACACTGAAACAGTCAATTAAACCTAGCCTGGGTCAATATTTTAGAGGACAACGCATGTTAGGTCTAGGTTAGGTCTGGGATTTGCACTCATCAGGCTCATACTTTCGCATATTTCTCATACTTGTTGGCCAGATTCTGGGCTTTTTTTGGCTTGGGTCACGTAGTAATGTGGTACCACGCTGAAACTGTACATTAAACCTGGTTTCGATCAATATTTTAGAGGATGACGCATGTTAGGTCTATGTTAGGTCTGGGATTTGCTCTCATCAGGCTCATACATTCACATTTTCCGCATACTTGTTGGCCAGATCCTGCGCCTTTTCTGGTTTGGATCACGTAGTAATGTGGTATCACACAGAAACAGTCCATTAAACCTGGTTTCGTTCAATATTTTAGAGGATAACGCATGTTAGGTCTAGGTTAGGTCTGGGATTTGCTCTCATCAGGCTCATACATTCGCATATTTCTCATACTTGATGGCCAGATCCTGGGCTTCTTCTCGTTTGGATCACGTAGTAATGTGGTACCACACTGAAACAGTCGACTAAACCTGGTCTCGGTCAATATTTTAGAGGACAACGCATGTTAGGTCTAGGTTAGGTCTGGGATTTGCACTCATCAGGCTCATACTTTCGCATATTTCTCATACTCGATGGCCAGATTCTGGGCTTTTTTTGGTTCGGATCACGCTGCAATGTGGTACCACACTGAAACAGTCCATTAAACCTGGTTTCGATGAATATTTTAGAGGATAACGCAACTTAGGTCTTGGTTAGGCCTTGGATTTGCCCTCATAAGGCTCACACGTTCGCATTCTTCACATACCTGGTGAACACATCGTGGGTTTTTTCTGGTTTGCATCACGTGGTAATGTGGTAGCACACTGAAACAGATAATTATGCCTGGTTTCTATCAATATTTTAGAGGATAACACATGTTAGGTCTAGGTTAGGTCTGGGATTTGCTATCATCATGCTCATACTTTCGCATATTTCTCGTACTTGTTGGCCGGATCCTGCGCCTTTTCTGGTTTGGATCACGTAGTAATGTGGTATCACACAGAAACAGTCGACTAAACCTGGTCTCGGTCAATATTTTAGAGGACAACGCATGTTAGGTCTAGGTTAGGTCTGGGATTTGCACTCATCAGGCTCATACATTCGCATATTTCTCATACTTGATGGCCAGATCCTGGGCTTTTTCTGGTTTGGATCACGTGTTAATGTGGTACCACACTGAAACTGTACATTAAACCTGGTTTCGATCAATATTTTAGAGGATGACGCATGTTAGGTCTATGTTAGGTCTGGGATTTGCTCTCATCAGGCTCATACATTCACATTTTCCGCATACTTGTTTGCCAGATCCTGGACTTTTTCTGGTTTGGATCAAGTGGTAATGTGGTACCACACTGAAACAGTCAATTAAACCTAGTTTGGGTCAACATTTCAAAGGATAACTCATGTTAGGTCTAGGTTAGGTCTGGGATTTGCTCTCATCAGGCTCATACATTCGCATATTTCTCATACTTGATGGCCAGATTCAGGGCTTTTTCTGGTTTGGATCACGTGGTAATGTGGTACCACACTGAAACAGTCAATTAAACCTAGTCTGGGTCAACATTACAAAGTATAACTCATGTTAGGTCTAGGTGAGGCCCGGGATTTGCTCTCATCAGGCTCATACATTCGCATATTTCTCATACTTGATGGCCAGATCCTGGGCTTTTTCTGGTTTGGATCACGTGGTAATGTGGTACCACACTGAAACAGTCAATTAATCCTAGTCTGGGACAACATTTCAAACGATAACTCATGTTAGGTCTAGGTTAGGTCTGGGATTTGCTCTCATCAGGCTCATACATTCGCATATTTCTCATACTTGATGGCCAGATTCTAGGCTTTTTTTGGCTTGGGTCACGTAGTAATGTGGTACCACGCTGAAACTGTACATTAAACCTGGTTTCGATCAATATTTTAGAGGATGACGCATGTTAGGTCTATGTTAGGTCTGGGATTTGCTCTCATCAGGCTCATACATTCACATTTTCCGCATACTTGTTGGCCAGATCCTTGCCTTTTTCTGGTTTGGATCACGTAGTAATGTGGTACCACACTGAAACAGTCGACTAAACCTGGTCTCGGTCAATATTTTAGAGGATAACGCATGTTAGGTCTAGGTCAGGTCTGGGATTTGCTCTCATCAGGCTCATACTTTCGCATATTTCTCACACTTGATGGCCAGATTCATGGCTTTTTCTGGTTTGGATCACGTGGTAATGTGGTACCACACTTAAACAGTCAATTAAACCTAGTCTGGGTCAACATTTCAAAGGATAACTCATGTTAGGTCTAGGTTAGGTCTGGGATTTGCTCTCATCAGGCTCACACATTCGCATATTTCTCATACTTGATGGCCAGATCCTGGGCTTTCTCTGGTTTGGATCACGTAGTAATTTGGTACCACACTGAAACAGTCGACTAAACCTGGTCTCGGTCAATATTTTAGAGGATAACGCATGTTAGGTCTAGGTTAGGTCTGGGATTTGCACTCATCAGACTCATACTTTCGCATATTTCTCATACTTGATGGCCAGATCCTGGCCTATTTCTGGTTTGGATCACGTAGGGATGTGGTACCACACTGAAACAGTCGATTAAACCTGGTTTCGATCGATATTTCAGAGGATAACGCATGTTAGGTCTAGGTTAGGTCTGGGATTTGCACTCATCAGGCTCATACTTTCGCATATTTCTCATACTTCTCGGCCAGATCCTGGCCTTTCTCTGGTTTGGATCACGTTGTAATGTGGTACCACACTGAAACAGTCGACTAAACCTGGTCTCGGTCAATATTTTAGAGGATAACGCATGTTAGGTCTAGGATAGGTCTGGGATTTGCTCTCATCAAGCTCATACTTTCGCATATTCCTCATACTTGATGGCCAGATTCATGGCTTTTTCTGGATTGGATCACGTGGTAATGTGGTACCACACTGAAAGAATCAATTAAACCTAGTCTGGGTCAACATTTCAAAGGATAACTCATGTTAGGTCTCGGCTAGGTCTGAGATTTGCTCTCATCAGGCTCATACATTCGCATATTTCTCATACTTGATGGCCAGATCCTGGGCTTTTTCTGGTTTGGATGACGTAGTAATGTGGTACCACACTGAAACAGTCGACTAAACCTGGTTTCGATCGATATTTCAGAGGATAACGCATGTTAGGTCTGGATTAGGTATGGGATTTGCCCTCATCAGTCTCATACTTTCGCATTCTTCACATACTTCTTGAACAGATACTGGGTTTTTTCTGGTTTGGATCACATAGTAGTGTGGTACCACACTGAAAGAGTCGATAAAACCTTGTTTCGATCGATATATTAGAGGACAACGCATGTTAGGTCTGGATTAGGTCTGGGATTTGCCCTCATCAGGGTCATACATTCACATTTTCCGCATACTTGTTGGCCAGATCCCGGGCTTTTTCTGGTTTGGATCACGTGGTAATGTGGTATCACACAGAAACAGTACGTTAAACCTGGTTTCGATCGATATTTTAGAGGATAACGCATATTAGGTCTAGGTTAGGTCTGGGATTTGCCCTCATCATGCTCATACTTTCGCATATTTCTCATTCTTCTTGGCCAGATCCTGGGCTTTCACTCGTTTGGATCACGTAGTAATGTGGTACCACACTGAAACAGTCAATTAAACCTAGCCTGGGTCAATATTTTAGAGGACAACGCATGTTAGGTCTAGGTTAGGTCTGGGATTTGCACTCATCAGGCTCATACTTTCGCATATTTCTCATACTTGTTGGCCAGATTCTGGGCTTTTTTTGGCTTGGGTCACGTAGTAATGTGGTACCACGCTGAAACTGTACATTAAACCTGGTTTCGGTCAATATTTTAGAGGATGACGCATGTTAGGTCTATGTTAGGTCTGGGATTTGCTCTCATCAGGCTCATACATTCACATTTTCCGCATACTTGTTGGCCAGATCCTGCGCCTTTTCTGGTTTGGATCACGTAGTAATGTGGTATCACACAGAACAAGTCCATTAAACCTGGTTTCGTTCAATATTTTAGAGGATAACGCATGTTAGGTCTAGGTTAGGTCTGGGATTTGCCCTCATCATGCTCATACTTTCGCATATTTCTCATTCTTCTTGGCCAGATCCTGGGCTTTCACTCGTTTGGATCACGTAGTAATGTGGTACCACACTGAAACAGTCAATTAAACCTAGCCTGGGTCAATATTTTAGAGGACAACGCATGTTAGGTCTAGGTTAGGTCTGGGATTTGCACTCATCAGGCTCATACTTTCGCATATTTCTCATACTTGTTGGCCAGATTCTGGGCTTTTTCTGGTTTGGATCACGTGGTAATGTGGTACCACACTGAAACTGTACATTAAACCTGGTTTCGATCAATATTTTAGAGGATGACGCATGTTAGGTCTATGTTAGGTCTGGGATTTGCTCTCATCAGGCTCATACATTCACATTTTCCGCGTACTTGTTGGCCAGATCCTTGCCTTTTTCTGGTCTGGATCACGTAGTAATGTGGTACCACACTGAAACAGTCGACTAAACCTGGTCTCGGTCAATATTTTAGAGGATAACGCATGTTAGGTCTAGGTTAGGTCTGGGATTTGCTCTCATCAGGCTCATACTTTCGCATATTTCTCACACTTGATGGCCAGATTCATGGCTTTTTCTGGTTTGGATCACGTGGTAATGTGGTACCACACTTAAACAGTCAATTAAACCTATAGTCTGGGTCAACATTTCAAAGGATAACTCATGTTAGGTCTAGGTTAGGTCTGGGATTTGCTCTCATCAGGCTCACACATTCGCATATTTCTCATACTTCTCGGCCAGATCCTGGCCTTTCTCTGGTTTGGATCACGTTGTAATGTGGTACCACACTGAAACAGTCGACTAAACCTGGTCTCGGTCAATATTTTAGAGGATAACGCATGTTAGGTCTAGGATAGGTCTGGGATTTGCTCTCATCAAGCTCATACTTTCGCATATTTCTCATACTTGATGGCCAGATTCAGGGCTTTTTCTGGATTGGATCACGTGGTAATGTGGTACCACACTGAAAGAATCAATTAAACCTAGTCTGGGTCAACATTTCAAAGGATAACTCATGTTAGGTCTCGGCTAGGTCTGAGATTTGCTCTCATCAGGCTCATACATTCGCATATTTCTCATACTTGATGGCCAGATCCTGGGCTTTTTCTGGTTTGGATGACGTAGTAATGTGGTACCACACTGAAACAGTCGACTAAACCTGGTTTCGATCGATATTTCAGAGGATAACGCATGTTAGGTCTGGATTAGGTATGGGATTTGCCCTCATCAGTCTCATACTTTCGCATTCTTCACATACTTCTTGAACAGATACTGGGTTTTTTCTGGTTTGGATCACATAGTAGTGTGGTACCACACTGAAAGAGTCGATAAAACCTTGTTTCGATCGATATTTTAGAGGACAACGCATGTTAGGTCTGGATTAGGTCTGGGATTTGCCCTCATCAGGGTCATACATTCACATTTTCCGCATACTTGTTGGCCAGATCCCGGGCTTTTTCTGGTTTGGATCACGTGGTAATGTGGTATCACACAGAAACAGTACGTTAAACCTGGTTTCGATCGATATTTTAGAGGATAACGCATATTAGGTCTAGGTTAGGTCTGGGATTTGCCCTCATCATGCTCATACTTTCGCATATTTCTCATTCTTCTTGGCCAGATCCTGGGCTTTCACTCGTTTGGATCACGTAGTTATGTGGTACCACACTGATACAGTCAAATTAAACTTGGTCTCGATCAGTATTTTAGAGGATAACACATGATAGGTCTAGGTTAGGTCTGGGATTTGCACTCATCAGGCTCATACTTTCGCATATTTCTCATACTCGATGGCCAGATTCTGGGCTTTTTTTGGTTCGGATCACGCTGCAATGTGGTACCACACTGAAACAGTCCATTAAACCTGGTTTCGATGAATATTTTAGAGGATAACGCATGTTAGGTCTAGGTTAGGTCTGGGATTTGCTATCATCATGCTCATACTTTCGCATATTTCTCGTACTTGTTGGCCAGATTCTGGGCCTTTTTTGGTTTGGATCACGTAGTAATGCGGTACCACGCTGAAACAGACCATTAAACGTGGTTTCGATCAATATTTTAGAGGATAACGCATGTTAGGTCTATGTTAGGTTCGGGATTTGCCCTCATCAGGCTCACACTTTCGCATTCTTCACACACCTGTTGAACAGATCCAGGGTTTTTTCTGGTTTGAATCACGTGGTAATGTGGTACCACACAGAGACAGTCAATTAAACCTAGTCTGGGTCAACATTTCAAAGTATAACTCATGTTAGGTCTAGGTTAGGTCTGGGATTTGCTCTCATCAGGCTCATACTTTCGCATATTTCTCATACTTGTTGGCCAGATCCTGGCCTTTTTCTGGTTTGGATCACGTTGTAATGTGGTACCACACAGAAACAGTCGACTAAACCTGGTCTCGGTCAATATTTTAGAGGTTAACGCATGTTAGGTCCAGGATAGGTATGGGATTTGCTCTCATGTGGCTCATACTTTCGCATATTTCTCATACTTGATGGCCAGATTCTGGGCTTTTTTTGGCTTGGATCAAGTAGTAATGTGGCACCACACTGAAACTGATCCAAACCTGGTTTCGATCAATATTTTAGAGGATAACGCATGTTAGGTCTATGTTAGCTCCGGGATTTGCTCTCATCAGGCTCATACTTTCGCATATTTCTCTTACTTGTTAGCCAGATTCAGGACTTGTTCTGGTTTGGATCACGTGGTAATGTGGTACCACACTGAAACACTCAATTAAACCTAGTCTGGGTCAACATTTCAAAGGATAACTCATGTTAGAACTAGGTTAGGTCTGGGATTTGCACTCATCAGGCTCATACTTTCGCATATTTCTCATACTTGATGGCCAGATTCTGGGCCTTTTTTGGTTTGGATCACGTAGTAATGCGGTACCACGCTGAAACAGATCATTAAACCTGGTTTCAATCAATATTTAAGAGGATAACGCATGTTAGGTCTTGGTTAGGCCTTGGATTTGCCCTCATCAGGCTCACACGTTCGCATTCTTCACGTACCTGGTGAACAGATCCTGGGTTTTTTCTGGTTTGGATCACGGGGTAATGTGGTACCACACTGAAACAGACAATTAAGCATGGTTTCTATCAATATTTTAGAGGATAACACATGTTAGGTCTAAGTTAGTTCTGGGATTTCCACTCATCAGGCTCATACTTTCGCATATATCTCTTACTTGATGGCCAGATTCTGGACTCTTTCTGGATTGGATCACGTAGTAATGTGGTACCACATAAAAACAGTCGACTAAGCTTGGTCACGATCAATATTTTATAGGATAACGCATGTTAGGTCTGGATTAGGTATGGGATTTGCCCTCATCAGTCTCATACTTTCGCATTCTTCACATACTTCTTGAACAGATACTGTGTTTTTTCTGGTTTGGATCACATAGTAGTGTGGTACCACACTGAAAGAGTCGATTAAACCTTGTTTCGATCGATATTTTAGAGGGCAACGCATGCTAGGTCTGGATTAGGTCTGGGATTTGCCATCGTCAGGGTCATACATTCATATTTTCCGCATAGTGGTTGGCCAGATCCCGGGCTTTCTCTGGTTTGGATCACGTGGTGATGCGGTATCACACAGAAACAGTCCATTAAACCTGGTTTCGTTCAATATTTTAGAGGATAACGCATGTTAGGTCTATGTTAGGTCCGGGATTTGCTCTCATCAGGCTCTTACTTTCGCATATTTCTCATTCTTGTTGGCCAGATCCTGGGCTTTCACTCGTTTGGATCACGTAGTTATGTGGTACCACACTGAAACAGTCAAATTAAACCTGGTCTCGATCAGTATTTTAGAGGATGACACATGATAGGTCTAGGTTTGGTCTGGGATTTGCACTCATCAGGCTCATACTTCCCCATATTTCTCATACTTGTTGGCCAGATTCTGGGTTTTTTCTGGTTTAGATCACGTAGCAACGTGGTACCACACTGAAACAGTCCATTAAACCTGGTTTCGTTCAATATTTTAGAGGATAACGCATCTTAGGTCTTGGTTGGGCCTTGGTTTTGCCCTCATCAGGCTCACACGTTCGCATTCTTCACATACTTGTTGAACAGAACCCGGGTTTTTTCTGGTTTAGATCACGTAGCAATGTGGTACCACACTGAAACAGTCCATTAAACCTGGCTTCGATCAATATTTTAGAGGATAACGCATGTTAGGTCTATGTCAGGTCCGGGATTTGCTCTCATCAGGCTCATACTTTCGCATATTTCTCTTACTTGTTAGCCAGATTCAGGGCTTTTTCTGGTTTGGATCACGTGGTAACGTGGTACCACACTGCAACAGTCAATTAAACCTAGTCTGGGTCAACATTTCAAAGGATAACTCATGTTAGAACTAGGTTAGGTCTGGGATTTGCACTCATCCGGCTCATACATTCGCATATTTCTCATACTTGATGGCCAGATTCTGGGCCTTTTTTGGTTTGGATCACGTAGTAATGCGGTACCACGCTGAAACAGACCATTAAACGTGGTTTCGATCAATATTTTAGAGGATAACGCATGTTAGGTCTATGTTAGGTTCGGGATTTGCCCTCATCAGGCTCACACTTTCGCATTCTTCACACACCTGTTGAACAGATCCAGGGTTTTTTCTGGTTTGGATCACGTGGTAATGTGGTACCACACAGAGACAGTCAATTAAACCTAGTCTGGGTCAACATTTCAAAGTATAACTCATGTTAGGTCTAGGTTAGGTCTGGGATTTGCTCTCATCAGGCTCATACTTTCGCATATTTCTCATACTTGTTGGCCAGATCCTGGCCTTTTTCTGGTTTGGATCACGTTGTAATGTGGTACCACACAGAAACAGTCGACTAAACCTGGTCTCGGTCAATATTTTAGAGGTTAACGCATGTTAGGTCTAGGATAGGTCTGGGATTTGCTCTCATGTGGCTCATACTTTCGCATATTTCTCATACTTGATGGCCAGATTCAGGGCTTTTTCTGGTTTGGATCACGTGGTAATGTGGTACCACACTGAAACATTCAATTAAACCTAGTCTGGGTCAACATTTCAAAGTATAACTCATGTTAGGTCTCGGTGAGGCCTGGGATTTGCTCTCATCAGGCTCATACATTCGCATATTTCTCATACTTGATGGCCAGATCCTGGGATTTTTCTGGTTTGGATCACGTGGTAATGTGGTACCACACTGAAACAGTCAATTAAACCTAGTCTGGGACAACATTTCAAACGATAACTCATGTTAGGTCTAGGTTAGGTCTGGGATTTGCTCTCATCAGGCTCATACATTCGCATATTTCTCATACTTGATGGCCAGATTCTGGGCTTTTTTTGGCTTGGATCACGTAGTAATGTGGCACCATACTGAAACTGATCCAAACCTGGTTTCGATCAATATTTTAGAGGATAACGCATGTTAGGTCTGGATTAGGTCTGGGATTTGCCCTCATCAGGGTCATACATTCACATTTTCCGCATAGTGGTTGGCCAGATCCCGGGCTTTCTCTGGATTGGATCACGTGGTAATGCGGAATCACACAGAAACAGTCCATTAAACCTGGTTTCGTTCAATATTTTAGAGGATAACGCATGTTAGGTCTATGTTAGGTCCGGGATTTGCTCTCATCAGGCTCATACTTTCGCATATTTCTCATTCTTGTTGGCCAGATCCTGGGCTTTCACTCGTTTGGATCACGTAGTTATGTGGTACCACACTGAAACAGTCAAATTAAACGTGGTCTCGATCAGTATTTTAGAGGATGACACATGTTAGGTCTAGGTTTGGTCTGGGATTTGCACTCATCAGGCTCATACTTCCCCATATTTCTCATACTTGTTGGCCAGATTCTGGGTTTTTTCTGGTTTAGATCACGTAGCAATGTGGTACCACACTGAAACAGTCCATTAAACCTGGTTTCGTTCAATATTTTAGAGGATAACGCATCTTAGGTCTTGGTTGGGCCTTGGTTTTGCCCTCATCAGGCTCACACGTTCGCATTCTTCACATACTTGTTGAACAGAACCCGGGTTTTTTCTGGTTTAGATCACGTAGCAATGTGGTACCACACTGAAACAGTCCATTAAACCTGGTTTCGATCAACATTTCAAAGTATAACTCATGTTAGGTCTAGGTTAGGTCTGGGATTTGCTCTCATCAGGCTCATACTTTCGCATATTTCTCATACTTGTTGGCCAGATCCTGGCCTTTTTCTGGCTTGGATCACGTAGTAATGTGGCACCACACTGAAACTGATCCAAACCTGGTTTCGATCAATATTTTAGAGGATAACGCATGTTAGGTCTATGTTAGGTCTGGGATTTGCTCTCATCAGGCTCATACATTCACATTTTCCGCGTACTTGTTGGCCAGATCCTTGCCTTTTTCTGGTTTGGATCACGTAGTAGTGTGGTACCACTCAGAAACAGTCGACTAAACCTGGTCTCGGTCAATATTTTAGAGGATAACGCATGTTAGGTCTAGGTTAGGTCTGGGATTTGCTCTCATCAGGCTCATACTTTCGCATACTTCTCTCACTTGATGGCCAGATTCATGGCTTTTTCTGGTTTGGATCACGTGGTAATGTGGTACCACACTGAAACAGTCAATTAAATCTAGTCTGGGACAACATTTCAAACGATAACTCATGTTAGGTCTAGGTTAGGTCTGGGATTTGCTCTCATCAGGCTCATACATTCGCATATTTCTCATACTTGATGGCCAGATTCTGGGCTTTTTTTGGCTTGGATCACGTAGTAATGTGGCACCACACTGAAACTGATCCAAACCTGGTTTCGATCAATATTTTAGAGGATAACGCATGTAAGGTCTGGATTAGGTCTGGGATTTGCCCTCATCAGGGTCATACATTCACATTTTCCGCATAGTGGTTGGCCAGATCCAGGGCTTTCTCTGGTTTGGATCACGTGGTAATGCGGAATCACACAGAAACAGTCCATTAAACCTGGTTTCGTTCAATATTTTAGAGGATAACGCATGTTAGGTCTATGTTAGGTCCGGGATTTGCTCTCATCAGGCTCATACTTTCGCATATTTCTCTTACTTGTTAGCCAGATTCAGGGCTTTTTCTGGTTTGGATCACGTGGTAACGTGGTACCACACTGCAACAGTCAATTAAACCTAGTCTGGGTCAACATTTCAAAGGATAACTCATGTTAGAACTAGGTTAGGTCTGGGATTTGCACTCATCCGGCTCATACTTTCGCATATTTCTCATACTTGATGGCCAGATTCTGGGCCTTTTTTGGTTTGGATCACGTAGTAATGCGGTACCACGCTGAAACAGACCATTAAACGTGGTTTCGATCAATATTTTAGAGGATAACGCATGTTAGGTCTATGTTAGGTTCGGGATTTGCCCTCATCAGGCTCACACTTTCGCATTCTTCACACACCTGTTGAACAGATCCAGGGTTTTTTCTGGTTTGGATCACGTGGTAATGTGGTACCACACAGAGACAGTCAATTAAACCTAGTCTGGGTCAACATTTCAAAGTATAACTCATGTTAGGTCTAGGTTAGGTCTGGGATTTGTTCTCATCAGGCTCATACTTTCGCATATTTCTCATACTTGTTGGCCAGATCCTGGCCTTTTTCTGGCTTGGATCACGTAGTAATGTGGCACCACACTGAAACTGATCCAAACCTGGTTTCGATGAATATTTTAGAGGATAACGCATGTTAGGTCTATGTTAGGTCTGGGATTTGCTCTCATCAGGCTCATACATTCACATTTTCCGCGTACTTGTTGGCCAGATCCTTGCCTTTTTCTGGTTTGGATCACGTAGTAGTGTGGTACCACACTGAAACAGTCGACTAAACCTGGTCTCGGTCAATATTTTAGAGGATAACGCATGTTAGGTCTAGGTTAGGTCTGGGATTTGCTCTCATCAGGCTCATACTTTCGCATACTTCTCTCACTTGATGGCCAGATTCATGGCTTTTTCTGGTTTGGATCACGTAGTAATGTGGTACCACACTGAAACAGTCGACTAAACCTGGTCTCGGTCAATATTTTAGAGGTTAACGCATGTTAGGTCTAGGATAGGTCTGGGATTTGCTCTCATGTGGCTCATACTTTCGCATATTTCTCATACTTGATGGCCCGATTCTGGGCCTTTTTTGGTTTGTATCACGTAGTAATACGGTACCACGCTGAAACAGACCATTAAACGTGGTTTCGATCAATATTTTAGAGGATAACGCATGTTAGGTCTATGTTAGGTTCGGGATTTGCCCTCATCAGGCTCACACTTTCGCATTCTTCACACACCTGTTGAACAGATCCAGGGTTTTTTCTGGTTTGGATCACGTGGTAATGTGGTACCACACAGAGACAGTCAATTAAACCTAGTCTGGGTCAACATTTCAAAGGATAACTCATGTTAGAACTAGGTTAGGTCTGGGATTTGCACTCATCCGGCTCATACTTTCGCATATTTCTCATACTTGATGGCCAGATTCTGGGCCTTTTTTGGTTTGGATCACGTAGTAATGCGGTACCACGCTGAAACAGACCATTAAACGTGGTTTCGATCAATATTTTAGAGGATAACGCATGTTAGGTCTATGTTAGGTTCGGGATTTGCCCTCATCAGGCTCACACTTTCGCATTCGTCACACACCTGTTGAACAGATCCAGGGTTTTTTCTGGTTTGGATCACGTGGTAATGTGGTACCACACAGAGACAGTCAATTAAACCTAGTCTGGGTCTACATTTCAAAGTATAACTCATGTTAGGTCTAGGTTAGGTCTGGGATTTGCTCTCATCAGGCTCATACATTCGCATATTTCTCATACTTGATGGCCAGATTCTGGGCTTTTTTTGGCTTGGATCACGTAGTAATGCGGTACCACGCTGAAACAGACCATTAAACGTGGTTTCGATCAATATTTTAGAGGATAACGCATGTTAGGTCTATGTTAGGTCTGGGATTTGCTCTCAACAGGGTCATACATTCACATTTTCCGCGTACTTGTTGGCCAGATCCTTGCCTTTTTCTGGTTTGGATCACGTAGTAGTGTGGTACCACACTGAAACAGTCGACTAAACCTGGTCTCGGTCAATATTTTAGAGGATAACGCATGTTAGGTCTAGGTTAGGTCTGGGATTTGCTCTCATCAGGCTCATACTTTCGCATACTTCTCTCACTTGATGGCCAGATTCATGGCTTTTTCTGGTTTGGATCACGTGGTAATGTGGTACCACACTGAAACAGTCAATTAAACCTAGTCTGGGACAACATTTCAAACGATAACTCATGTTAGGTCTAGGTTAGGTCTGGGATTTGCTCTCATCAGGCTCATACATTCGCATATTTCTCATACTTGATGGCCAGATTCTGGGCTTTTTTTGGCTTGGATCACGTAGTAATGCGGTACCACGCTGAAACAGACCATTAAACGTGGTTTCGATCAATATTTTAGAGGATAACGCATGTTAGGTCTATGTTAGGTTCGGGATTTGCCCTCATCAGGCTCACACTTTCGCATTCTTCACACACCTGTTGAACAGATCCAGGGTTTTTTCTGGTTTGGATCACGTGGTAATGTGGTACATGGACAGAGACAGTCAATTAAACCTAGTCTGGGTCAACATTTCAAAGTATAATTTCATGTTAGGTCTAGGTTAGGTCTGGGATTTGCTCTCATCAGGCTCATACTTTCGCATATTTCTCATACTTGTTGGCCAGATCCTGGCCTTTTTCTGGTTTGGATCACGTTGTTATGTGGTACCACACAGAAACAGTCGACTAAACCTGGTCTCGGTCAATATTTTAGAGGTTAACGCATGTTAGGTCTAGGATAGGTCTGGGATTTGCTCTCATGTGGCTCATACTTTCGCATATTTCTCATACTTGATGGCCAGATTCAGGGCTTTTTCTGGTTTGGATCACGTGGTAATGTGGTACCACACTGAAACAGTCAATTAAACCTAGTCTGGGAGAACATTTCAAACGATAACTCATGTTAGGTCTCGGTGAGGCCTGGGATTTGCTCTCATTAGGCTCATACATTCGCATATTTCTCATACTTGATGGCCAGATCCTGGGATTTTTCTGGTTTGGATCACGTGGTAATGTGGTACCACACTGAAACAGTCAATTAAACCTAGTCTGGGACAACATTTCAAACGATAACTCATGTTAGGTCTAGGTTAGGTCTGGGATTTGCTCTCATCAGGCTCATACATTCGCATATTTCTCATACTTGATGGCCAGATTCTGGGCTTTTCTTGGCTTGGATCACGTAGTAATGTGGCACCACACTGAAACTGATCCAAACCTGGTTTCGATCAATATTTTAGAGGATAACGCATGTTAGGTCTGGATTAGGTCTGGGATTTGCCCTCATCAGGGTCATACATTCACATTTTCCGCATAGTGGTTGGCCAGATCCCGGGCTTTCTCTGGTTTGGATCTCGTGGTAATGCGGAATCACACAGAAACAGTCCATTAAACCTGGTTTCGTTCAATATTTTAGAGGATAACGCATGTTAGGTCTATGTTAGGTTCGGGATTTGCCCTCATCAGGCTCACACTTTCGCATTCTTCACACACCTGTTGAACAGATCCAGGGTTTTTTCTGGTTTGGATCACGTGGTAATGTGGTACCACACAGAGACAGTCAATTAAACCTAGTCTGGGTCAATATTTCAAAGTATAACTCATGTTAGGTCTCGGTGAGGCCTGGGATTTGCTCTCATCGGGCTCATACATTCGCATATTTCTCATACTTGCTGGCCAGATTCTGGGCTTTTTCTGGTTTGGATCACGTTGTTATGTGGTACCACACAGAAACAGTCGACTAAACCTGGTCTCGGTCAATATTTTAGAGGTTAACGCATGTTAGGTCTAGGATAGGTCTGGGATTTGCTCTCATGTGGCTCATACTTTCGCATATTTCTCATACTTGATGGCCAGATTCAGGGCTTTTTCTGGTTTGGATCACGTGGTAATGTGGTACCACACTGAAACAGTCAATTAAACCTAGTCTGGGTCAACATTTCAAAGTATAACTCATGTTAGGTCTCGGTGAGGCCTGGGATTTGCTCTCATCAGGCTCATACATTCGCATATTTCTCATACTTGCTGGCCAGATTCTGGGCTTTTTTTGGCTTGGATCACGTAGTAATGTGGCACCACACTGAAACTGCTCCAAACCTGGTTTCGATCAATATTTTAGAGGATAACGCATGTTAGGTCTATGTTAGGTCTGGGATTTGCTCTCATCAGGCTCATACATTCACATTTTCCGCGTACTTGTTGGCCAGATCCTTGCCTTTTTCTGGTTTGGATCACGTAGTAGTGTGGTACCACACTGAAACAGTCGACTAAACCTGGTCTCGGTCAATATTTTAGAGGATAACGCATGTTAGGTCTGGATTAGGTATGGGATTTGCCCTCATCAGTCTCATACTTTCGCATTCTTCACATACTTCTTGAACAGATACTGGGTTTTTTCTGGTTTGGATCACATAGTAGTGTGGTACCACACTGAAAGAGTCGATTAAACCTTGTTTCGATCGATATTTTAGAGGGCAACGCATGTTAGGTCTGGATTAGGTCTGGGATTTGCCCTCATCAGGGTCATACATTCACATTTTCCGCATAGTGGTTGGCCAGATCCCGGGCTTTCTCTGGTTTGGATCACGTGGTAATGCGGTATCACACAGAAACTGTCCATTAAACCTGGTTTCGTTCAATATTTTAGAGGATAACGCATGTTAGGTCTAGGTTTGGTCTGGGATTTGCACTCATCAGGCTCATACTTCCCCTTATTTCTCATACTTGTTGGCCAGATTCTGGGTTTTTTTCTGGATTAGATCACGTAGCAATGTGGTACCACACTGAAACAGTCCATTAAACCTGGTTTCGTTCAATATTTTAGAGGATAACGCATCTTAGGTCTTGGTTGGGCCTTGGTTTTGCCCTCATCAGGCTCACACGTTCGCATTCTTCACATACTTGTTGAACAGAACCCGGCTTTTTCTGGTTTAGATCACGTAGCAATGTGGTACCACACAGAGACAGTCAATTAAACCTAGTCTGGGTCAACATTTCAAAGTATAACTCATGTTAGGTCTAGGTTAGGTCTGGGATTTGCTCTCATCAGGCTCATACTTTCGCATATTTCTCATACTTGTTGGCCAGATCCTGGCCTTTTTCTGGTTTGGATCACGTTGTAATGTGGTACCACAAAGAAACAGTCGACTAAACCTGGTCTCGGTCAATATATTAGAGGTTAACGCATGTTAGGTCTAGGATAGGTCTGGGATTTGCACACATGTGGCTCATACTTTCGCATATTTCTCATACTTGATGGCCAGATTCAGGGCTTTTTCTGGTTTGGATCACGTGGTAATGTGGTACCACACTGAAACAGTCAATGAAACCTAGTCTGGGTCAACATTTCAAAGTATAACTCATGTTAGGTCTCGGTGAGGCCTGGGATTTGCTCTCATCAGGCTCATACTTTCGCATATTTCTCATACTTGTTGGCCAGATCCTGGCCTTTTTCTGGTTTGGATCACGTTGTAATGTGGTACCACACAGAAACAGTCGACTAAACCTGGTCTCGGTCAATATTTTAGAGGTTAACGCATGTTAGGTCTAGGATAGGTCTGGGATTTGCACTCATGTGGCTCATACTTTCGCATATTTCTCATACTTGATGGCCAGATTCAGGGCTTTTTCTGGTTTGGATCACGTAGTAATGTGGTACCACACAAAAACAGTCGACTAAGCTTGGTCACGATCAATATTTTAGAGGATAACGCATGTTAGGTCTGGATTAGGTATGGGATTTGCCCTCATCAGTCTCATACTTTCGCATTCTTCACATACTTCTTGAACAGATACTGGGTTTTTTCTGGTTTGGATCACATAGTAGTGTGGTACCACACTGAAACAGTCCATTAAACCTGGTTTCGATCAATATTTTAGAGGATAACGCATGTTAGGTCTATGTTAGGTCCGGGATTTGCTCTCATCAGACTCATACTTTCGCATATTTCTCTTACTTGTTAGCCAGATTCAGGGCTTTTTCTGGTTTGGATCACGTGGTAATGTGGTACCACACTGCAACAGTCAACTAAGCCTAGTCTGGGTCAACATTTCAAAGGATAACTCATGTTAGAACTAGGTTAGGTCTGGGATTTGCACTCATCAGGCTCATACTTTCGCATATTTCTCATACTTGATGGCCAGATTCTGGGCCTTTTTTGGTTTGGATCACGTAGTAATGCGGTACCACGCTGAAACAGACCATTAAACGTGGTTTCGATCAATATTTTAGAGGATAACGCATGTTAGGTCTATGTTAGGTTCGGGATTTGCCCTCATCAGGCTCACACTTTCGCATTCTTCACACACCTGTTGAACAGATCCAGGGTTTTTTCTGGTTTGGATCACGTGGTAATGTGGTACCACAGAGAAACAGTCAATTAAACCTAGTCTGGGTCAACATTTCAAAGTATAACTCATGTTAGGTCTAGGTTAGGTCTGGGATTTGCTCTCATCAGGCTCATACTTTCGCATATTTCTCATATTTGTTGGCCAGATTCTGGGCCTTTTTTGGTTTGGATCACGTTGTAATGTGGTACCACACTGAAACAGTCGACTAAACCTGGTCTCGGACAATATTTTAGAGGATAACGCATGTTAGGTCTAGGATAGGTCTGGGATTTGCTCTCATCAGGCTCATACTTTCGCATATTTCTCATACTTGATGGCCAGATTCAGGGCTTTTTCTGGATTGGATCACGTGGTAATGTGGTACCACACTGAAACAGTCACTTAAACCTAGTCTGGGTCAACATTTCAAAGGATAACTCATGTTAGGTCTCCGTTGGGTCTGGGATTTGCTCTCATCAGGCTCATACATTCGCATATTTCTCATACTTGATGGCCAGATCCTGGGCTTTTTCTGGTTTGGATCACGTAGTAATGTGGTACCGCACTGAAACGTTCGACTAAACATTCGACTCGGTCAATATTTTAGAGGATAACGCATGTTAGGTCTAGGTTAGGTCTGGGATTTGCACTCATCAGGCTCATACTTTCGCATATTTCTCATACTTGATGGCCAGATCCTGGGGTTTCACTGGTTTGGATCACACAGTAATGTGGTACCACACTGAAACAGTCGATTAAACCTGGTCACGATCAATATTTTAGAGGATAACGCATGTTAGGTCTGGATTAGGTATGGGATTTGCCCTCATCAGGGTCATACATTCACATTTTCCGCATACTTGTTGGTCAGATCCCGGGCTTTTTCTGGTTTGGATCAAGTCGTAATGTGGTATCACACAGAAACAGTCCATTAAACCTGGTTTCGATCAATATTTTAGAGGATAACACATGATAGGTCTAGGTTAGGTCTGGGATTTGCACTCATCAGGCTCATACTTTCGCATATTTTTCATACTTGATGGCCAGATCCTGGCCTTTTTCTGGTTTGGATCACGTAGTAATGTGGTACCACACTGAAACAGTCGACTAAACCTGGTCTCGGTCAATATTTTAGAGGATAAAGCATGTTAGGTCTAGGTTAGGTCTGGGATTTGCACTCATCAGCCTCATACTTTCGCATATTTCTCATACTTGATGGCCAGATTCAGGGCTATTTCTGGTTTGGATCACGTGGTAATGTGGTATCACACAGAAACAGTACGTTAATCCTGGTTTCGATCGATATTTTAGAGGATAACGCATGTTAGGTCTAGGTTAGGTCTGGGATTTGCACTCATCAAGCTCATACTTTCGCATATTTCTCATACTTGTTGGCCAGATTCTGGGCTTTTTTTGGCTTGGATCACGTAGCAATGTGGTACCACACTGAGACTGTCCATTAAACCTGGTTTCGATCAATATTTTAGAGGATAACGCATGTTAGCTCTATGTTAGGTCTGGGATTTGCTCTCATCAGGCACATACATTCACATTTTCCGCGTACTTTTTGGCCAGATCCTGGCTTTTCCTGTTTTGGATCAAGTGGTAATGTGGTATCGCACGGAAAGAGTCCATTAAACCTGGTTTCGATCAATATTTTAGAGGATAACACATGATAGGTCTAGGTTAAGACTGGGATTTGCACTCATCAGGCTCATACTTTCGCATATTTCTCATACTCGATGGCCAGATTGTGGGCTTTTTTTGGTTCGGATCACGTTGCAATGTGGTACCACACTGAAACAGTCAATTAAACCTGGTTTCGATGAATATTTAAGAGGATAACGCAACTTAGGTCTTGGTTAGGCCTTGGATTTGCCCTCATCAGGCTCACACGTTCGCATTCTTCACATACCTGGTGAACATATCGTGGGTTTTTTCTGGTTTGCATCACGTGGTAGTGTGGTAGCAAACGGAAACAGACAATTATGCCTGGTTTCTATCAATATTTTAGAGGATAACACATGTTAGGTCTAGGTTAGGTCTGGGATTTGCTATCATCATGCTCATACTTTCGCATATTTCTCATTCTTGTTGTCCAGATCCTGGGCTTTCATTGGTTTGGATCACACGGTAGTATGGTACCATACTGAAACAGTCGATTAAACCTGGTTTCGATCGATATTTTAGAGGATAACGCATGTTAGGTCTAGGTTAGGTCTGGGATTTGCTCTCAGCAGGCTCATACTTCCGCATATTTCTCATACTTGATGGCCAGTTCCTGGGCTTTTTCTGGTTTGGATCACGTAGTAATGTGGTACCACACAGAAACAGTCGACTAAACCTGGTCTCGGTCAATATTATAGAGGATAACGCATGTTAGGTCTAGGTTAGGTCTGGGATTTGCTCGCATCAGGCTCATACTTTCGCATATTTCTCATACTTGTTGGCCAGGTTCTAGGCTTTTTTTGGTTTGGGTCACGTAGTAATGTGGTACCACATTGAAACTGTCCATTAAACCTGGTTTCGATCAATATTTTAGAGGATAACGCATGTTAGGTCTTGGTTAGGCCTTGGATTTGCCCTCATCAGGCTCACACGTTCGCATTCTTCACATACCTGGCGATCAGATCCTGGGTTTTTTCTGGTTTGGATCACGTGGTAATGTGGTACCACACTGAAACAGACAATTAAGCATGGTTTCTATCAATATTTTAGAGGATAACGCATGTTAGGTCTAGGTTAGGTCTGGGATTTGCACTCATCAGGCTCATACTATCGCATATTTTTCATACTTGATGGCCAGATTCAGGGCTTTTTCTGGTTTGGATCACGTGGTAATGTGGTACCACACTGAAACAGTCGACTAAACCTGGTCTCGGTCAATATTTTAGAGGATAACACATGATAGGTCTAGGTTAGGTCTGGGATTTGCACTCATCAGGCTCATACTTTCGCATATTTCTCATACTCGATGGCCAGATTCTGGGCTTTTTTTGGTTCGGATCACGTTGCAATGTGGTACTACACTGAAACAGTCAATTAAACCTGGTTTCGATGAATATTTTAGATGATAACGCATATTAGGTCTAGGTTAGGCATGGGATTTGCCCTCATCAGACTCATACTTTCGCATTCTTCACATACTTGTGGAACAGATCCTGGTTTCTTTCTGGTTTGGATCACGTAGTAATGTGGTAACACACTGAAACAGTCGACTAAACCTTGTTTCGATAAATATTTTAGAGGATAACACATGTTAGGTCTAGGTTAGGTCTGGGATTTGCTATCATCATGCTCATACTTTCGCATATTTCTCATTCTTGTTGTCCAGATCCTGGGCTTTCATTGGTTTGGATCACACAGTAGTATGGTACCATACTGAAACAGTCGATTAAACCTGGTTTCGATCGATATTTTAGAGGATAACGCATGTTAGGTCTAGGTTAGGTGTCGGATTTGCACTCATCAGGCTCATACTTTCGCATATTTCTCATACTTGATGGCCAGATCCTGGCCTTTTTCTGGTTTGGATCACGTAGTAATGTGGTACCACACTGAAACAGTCGACTAAACCTGGTTTCGGTGAATATTTTAGAGGATAACGCATGCTAGGTCTAGGTTAGGTCTGGGATTTGCTCTCAGCAGGCTCATACTTCCGCATATTTCTCATACTTGATGGCCAGTTCCTGGGCTTTTTCTGGTTTGGATCACGTAGTAATGTGGTACCACACAGAAACAGTCGACTAAACCTGGTCTCGGTCAATATTATAGAGGATAACGCATGTTAGGTCTAGGTTAGGTCTGGGATTTGCTCGCATCAGGCTCATACTTTCGCATATTTGTCATTCTTGTTGACCAGATCCTGGGGTTTCACTGGTTTGGATCACACAGTAATGTGGTACCACACTGAAACAGTCGATTAAACCTGGTTTCGATCGATATTTCAGAGGATAACGCATGTTAGGTCTAGGTTAGGTCTGGGATTTGCTCTCATCAGGCTCATACATTCGCATATTTCTCATACTTGATGGCCAGATCCTGGGCTTTTTCTGGTTTGGATCACGTAGTAATGTGGTACCACACAGAAACAGTCGACTAAACCTGGTCTCGGTCAATATTTTAGAGCATAAAGCATGTTAGGTCTAGGTTGGGTCTGGGATTTGCACTCATCAGGCTCATACTTTCGCATATTTCTCATACTTGTTGGCCAGGTTCTAGGCTTTTTTTGGTTTGGGTCACGTAGTAATGTGGTACCACATTGAAACTGTCCATTAAACCTGGTTTCGATCAATATTTTAGAGGATAACGCATGTTAGGTCTTGGTTAGGCCTTGGATTTGCCCTCATCAGGCTCACACGTTCGCATTCTTCACATACCTGGCGATCAGATCCTGGGTTCTTTCTGGTTTGGATCACGTGGTAATGTGGTACCACACTGAAACAGACAATTAAGCATGGTTTCTACTAATATTTTAGAGGATAACGCATGTTAGGTCTAGGTTAGGTCTGGGATTTGCACTCATCAGGCTCATACTATCGCATATTTCTCATACTTGATGGCCAGATTCAGGGCTTTTTCTGGTTTGGATCACGTGGTAATGTGGTACCACACTGAAACAGTCAATTAAACCTAGTCTGGGTCAACATTTCAAAGGATACCTCATGTTAGGTCTAGGTTAGGTCTGGGATTTGCCCTCATCATGCTCATACTTTCGCATATTTCTCATTCTTGTTGGCCAGATCCTGGGCTTTCACTCGTTTGAATCACGTAGTTATGTGGTACCGCACTGAAACAGTCGACTAAACCTGGTCTCGGTCAATATTTTAGAGGATAAAGCATGTTAGGTCTAGGTTAGGTCTGGGATTTGCACTCATCAGGCTGATACTTTCGCATTCTTCACATACCTGGCGATCATATCCTGGGTTTTTTCTGGTTTGGATCACGTGGTAATGTGGTACCACACTGAAACAGACAATTAAGCATGGTTTCTATCAATATTTTAGAGGATATCACATGTTAGGTCTAGGTTAGTTCTGGGATTTGCACTCATCAGGCTCACACTTTCGCATATATCTCTTACTTGATGGCCAGATTCTGGGCTCTTTCTGGATTGGATCACGTAGTAATGTGGTACCACACAAAAACAGTCGACTAAGCCTGGTCACGATCAATATTTTAGAGGATAACGCATGTTAGGTCTGGATTAGGTATGGGATTTGCCCTCATCAGTCTCATACTTCCGCATTCTTCACATACTTCTTGAACAGATACTGGGTTTTTTCTGGTTTGGATCACATAGTAGTGTGGTACCACACTGAAAGAGTAGATTAAACCTTGTTTCGATCGATATTTTAGAGGACAACGCATATTAGGTCTGGATTAGGTCTGGGATTTGCACTCATCAGCCTCATACTTTCGCATATTTCTCATACTTGATAGCCAGATTCAGGGCTTTTTCTGGTTTGGATCACGTGGTAATGTGGTATCACACAGAAACAGTACGTTAAACCTGGTTTCGATCGATATTTTAGAGGATAACGCATGTTAGGTCTAGGTTAGGCCTGGGATTTGCACTCATCAGGCTCATACTTTCGCATATTTCTCATACTTGTTAGCCAGATTCTGGGCTTTTTTTGGCTTGGATCACGTAGTAATGTGGTACCACACTGAGACTGTCCATTAAACCTGGTTTCGATCAATATTTTAGAGGATAACGCATGTTAGGTCTATGTTAGGTCTGGGATTTGCTCTCATCAGGCTCATACATTCACATTTGCCGCATACTTGTTGGCCAGATCCTGGCTTTTCCTGTTTTGGATCAAGTGGTAATGTGGTATCGCACGGAAAGAGTCCATTACACCTGGTTTCGATCGATATTTTGGAGGATAACACATGATAGGTCTAGGTTAGGTCTGGGATTTCACACTCATCAGGCTCATACTTTCGCATATTTCTCATACTCGATGGCCAGATTCTGGGCTTTTTTTGGTTGGGATCACGTTGCAATGTGGGACCACACTGAAACAGTCAATTAAACCTGGTTTCGATGAATATTTTAGAGGATAACGCAACTTAGGTCTTGGTTAGGCCTTGGATTTGCCCTCATCAGGCTCACACGTTCGCATTCTTCAGATACTTCTTGAACAAATCCCGTGTTTTTTCTGGTTTGGATCACATAGTAATGTGGTACCATACTGAAACAGCCGATGAAACCAGGTTTCGATCAATATTTTAGATGATAACGCATGTTAGGTCTAGGTTAGGCATGGGATTTGCCCTCATCAGACTCATACTTTCGCATTCTTCACATACTTGTGGAACAGATCCTGGTTTCTTTCTGGTTTGGATCACGTAGTAATGTGGTAACACACTGAAACAGTCGACTAAACCTTGTTTCGATAAATATTTTAGAGGATAACGCATGTTAGGTCTATGTTAGGTCTGGGATTTGCTCTCATCAGGCTCATACATTCACATTTTCCGCATACTTGTTGGCCAGATCCTGGCTTTTCCTGTTTTGGATCAAGTGGTAATGTGGTATCGCACGGAAAGAGTCCATTAAACCTGGTTTCGATCAATATTTTAGAGGATAACACATGATAGGTCTAGGTTAGGTCTGGGATTTGCACTCATCAGGCTCATACTTTCGCATATTTCTCATACTCGATGGTCAGATTCTGGGCTTTTTCTGGTTCGGATCACGTTGCAATGTGGTACCACACTGAAACAGTCAATTTAACCTGGTTTCGATGAATATTTTAGAGGATAACGCAACTTAGGTCTTGGTTAGGCCTTGGATTTGCCCTCATCAGGCTCACACGTTCGCATTCTTCACATACCTGGTGAACATATCGTGGGTTTTTTCTGGTTTGCATCACGTGGTAATGTGGTAGCACACGGAAACAGACAATTATGCCTGGTTTCTATCAATATTTTAGAGGATAACGCATGTTAGGTCTAGGTTAGGCCTCGGATTTGCACTCATCAGGCTCATACTTCCGCATATTTCTCATACTTGATGGCCAGTTCCTGGGCTTTTTCTGGTTTGGATCACGTAGTAATGTGGTACCACACTGAAACAGTCAAATTAAACCTGGTCTCGATCAGTATTTTAGAGGATAACACATGTTAGGTCTAGGTTAGGTCTGGGATTTGCGCTCATCAGGCTCATACTTTCGCATATTTCTCATACTTGATGGCCAGATTCAGGGCTTTTTCTGGTTTGGATCACGTGGTAATGTGGTACCACACTGAAACAGTCAATTAAACCTAGTCTCGGTCAACATTTCAAAGGATACCTCATGTTAGGTCTAGGTTAGGTCTGGGATTTGCTCTCATCAGGCTCATACATTCGCATATTTCTCATACTTGATGGCCAGATCCTGGGCTTTTTCTGGTTTGGATCACGTAGTAATGTGGTACTACACTGAAACAGTCGACTAAACCTGGTCTCGATCAATCTTTTAGAGAATAACGCATGCTAGGTCTGGGTTAGGTCGGGATTTGCCCTCATCAGTCTCATACTTTCGCATTCTTCAGATACTTCTTGAACAAATCCCGTGTTTTTTCTGGTTTGGATCACATAGTAATGTGGTACCATACTGAAACAGCCGATGAAACCAGGTTTCGATCAATATTTTAGATGATAACGCATGTTAGGTCTAGGTTAGGCCTGGGATTTGCCCTCATCAGACTCATACTTTCGCATTCTTCACATACTTGTGGAACAGATCCTGGTTTCTTTCTGGTTTGGATCACGTAGTAATGTGGTAACACACTGAAACAGTCGACTAAACCTTGTTTCGATAAATATTTTAGAGGATAACGCATGTTAGGTCTGGGTTAGGTCTAGGATTTGCACTCATCAGCCTCATACTTTCGCATTTTTCGCATACTCGTTGGCCAGATCCTGGGCTTTTTCTGGTTTGGATCACGTGGTAATGTGGTACCACACTGAAACAGTCAATTAAACCTAGTCTGGGTCAACATTTCAAAGGATAACGCATGTTAGGTCTAGGTTAGGTCTCGGATTTGCACTAATCAGGCTCATACTTTCGCATATTTCTCATACTTGATGGCCAGATCCTGGCCTTTTTCTGGTTTGGATCACGTAGTAATGTGGAACCACACTGAAACAGTCGACTAAACCTGGTCTCGGTCAATATTTTAGAGGATAACGCATGTTAGGTCTAGGTTAGGTCTGGGATTTGCTCGCATCAGGCTCATACTTTCGCATTCTTCAGATACTTCTTGAACAAATCCCGTGTTTTTTCTGGTTTGGATCACATAGTAATGTGGTACCATACTGAAACAGCCGATGATACCAGGTTTCGATCAATATTTTAGATGATAACGCATGTTAGGTCTAGGTTAGGCCTGGGAATTGCCCTCATCAGACTCATACTTTCGCATTCTTCACATACTTGTGGAACAGATCCCGGTTTCCTTCTGGTTTGGATCACGTAGTAGTGTGGTAACACACTGAAACAGTCGACTAAACCTTGTTTCGATAAATATTTTAGAGGATAACGCATGTTAGGTCTGGGTTAGGTCTAGGATTTGCACTCATCAGCCTCATACTTTCGCATTTTTCGCATACTCGTTGGACAGATCCTGGGCTTTTTCTGGTTTGGATCAAGTGGTAATGTGGTATCACACTGAAACAGTCCATTAAACCTGGTTTCGATCAATATTTTAGAGGATAACACATGATAGGTCTAGGTTAGGTCTGGGATTTGCACTCATCAGGCTCATACTTTCGCATATTTCTCATACTTGATGGCCAGATCCTGGCCTTTTTCTGGTTTGGATCACGTAGTAATGTGGTACCACACTGAAACAGTCGACTAAACCTGGTCTCGGTCAATATTTTAGAGGATAAAGCATGTTAGGTCTCGGTTAGGTCTGGGATTTGCACTCATCAGGCTCATACTTTCGCATTCTTCACATACCTGGCGATCATATCCTGGGTTTTTTCTGGTTTGGATCTCGTGGTAATGTGGTACCACACTCAAACAGACAATTAAGCATGGTTTCTATCAATATTTTAGAGGATATCACATGTTAGGTCTAGGTTAGCTCTGGGATTTGCACTCATCAGGCTCATACTTTCGCATATTTCTCATACTCGATGGCCAGATTCTGGGCTTTTTTTGGTTCGGATCACGTTGCAATGTGGTACCACACTGAAACAGTCAATAAAACCTGGTTTCGATGAATATTTTAGAGGATAACGCAACTTAGGTCTTGGTTAGGCCTTGGATTTGCCCTCATCAGGCTCACACGTTCGCATTCTTCACATACCTGGTGAACATATCGTGGGTTTTTTCTGGTTTGCATCACGTGGTAATGTGGTAGCACACGGAAACAGACAATTATGCCTGGTTTCTATCAATATTTTAGAGGATAACACATGTTAGGTCTAGGTTAGGTCTGGGATTTGCTATCATCATGCTCATACTTTCGCATATTTCTCATTCTTGTTGTCCAGATCCTGGGCTTTCATTGGTTTGGATCACACAGTAGTATGGTACCATACTGAAACAGTCGATTAAACCTGGTTTCGATCGATATTTTAGAGGATAACGCATTGTAGGTCTGGGTTAGGTCTGGGATTTGCACTCATCAGCCTCATACTTTCGCATATTTCTCATACTTGATGGCCAGATTCAGGGCTTTTTCTGGTTTGGATCACGTGGTAATGTGGTATCACACAGAAACAGTACGTTAATCCTGGTTTCGATCGATATTTTAGAGGATAACGCATGTTAGGTCTAGGTTAGGTCTGGGATTTGCACTCATCAAGCTCATACTTTCGCATATTTCTCATACTTGTTGGCCAGATTCTGGGCTTTTTTTGACTTGGATCACGTAGTAATGTGGTACCACACTGAGACTGTCCATTAAACCTGGTTTCGATCAATATTTTAGAGGATAACGCATGTTAGGTCTATGTTAGGTCTGGGATTTGCTCCCATCAGGCACATACATTCACATTTTCCGCATACTTTTTGGCCAGATCCTGGCTTTTCCTGTTTTGGATCAAGTGGTAATGTGGTATCGCACGGAAAGAGTCCATTAAACCTGGTTTCGATCAATATTTTAGAGGATAACACATGATAGGTCTAGGTTAGGACTGGGATTTGCACTCATCAGGCTCATACTTTCGCATATTTCTCATACTCGATGGCCAGATTGTGGGCTTTTTTTGGTTCGGATCACGTTGCAATGTGGTACCACACTGAAACAGTCAATTAAACCTGGTTTCGATGAATATTTAAGAGGATAACGCAACTTAGGTCTTGGTTAGGCCTTGGATTTGCCCTCATCAGGCTCACACGTTCGCATTCTTCACATACCTGGTGAACATATCGTGGGTTTTTTCTGGTTTGCATCACGTGGTAGTGTGGTAGCACACGGAAACAGTCAATTATGCCTGATTTCTATCAATATTTTAGAGGATAACACATGTTAGGTCTAGGTTAGGTCGGGGATTTGCTATCATCATGCTCATACTTTCGCATATTTCTCATTCTTGTTGTCCAGATCCTGGGCTTTCATTGGTTTGGATCACACAGTAGTATGGTACCATACTGAAACAGTCGATTAAACCTGGTTTCGATCGATATTTTAGAGGATAACGCATGTTAGGTCTAGGTTAGGTGTCGGATTTGCACTCATCAGGCTCATACTTTCGCATATTTCTCATACTTGATGGCCAGATTCTGGGCTTTTTTTGGCTTGGATCACGTAGTAATGTGGTACCACACTGAAACAGTCGACTAAACCTGGTCTCGGTCAATATTTTAGAGGATAACGCATGTTAGGTCTATGTTAGGTCTGGGATTTGCTCTCATCAGGCTCATACATTCACATTTTCCGCATACTTGTTGGCCAGATCCTGGCTTTTCCTGTTTTGGATCAAGTGGTAATGTGGTATCGCACGGAAAGAGTCCATTAAACCTGGTTTCGATCAATATTTTAGAGGATAACACATGATAGGTCTAGGTTAGGTCTGGGATTTGCACTCATCAGGCTCATACTTCCGCATATTTCTCATACTCGATGGCCAGATTCTGGGCTTTTTTTGGTTCGGATCACGTTGCAATGTGGTACCACACTGAAACAGTCAATAAAACCTGGTTTCGATGAATATTTTAGAGGATAACGCAACTTAGGTCTTGGTTAGGCCTTGGATTTGCCCTCATCAGGCTCACACGTTCGCATTCTTCACATACCTGGTGAACATATCGTGGGTTTTTTCTGGTTTGCATCACGTGGTAATGTGGTAGCACACGGAAACAGACAATTATGCCTGGTTTCTATCAATATTTTAAAGGATAACACATGTTAGGTCTAGGTTAGGTCTGGGATTTGCTATCATCATGCTCATACTTTCGCATATTTCTCATTCTTGTTGTCCAGATCCTGGGCTTTCATTGGTTTGGATCACACAGTAGTATGGTACCATACTGAAACAGTCGATTAAACCTGGTTTCGATCGATATTTTAGAGGATAACGCATTGTAGGTCTAGGTTAGGTCTCGGATTTGCACTCATCAGGCTCATACTTTCGCATATTTCTCATACTTGATGGCCAGATCCTGGCCTTTTTCTGGTTTGGATCACGTAGTAATGTGGTACCACACTGAAACAGTCGACTAAACCTGGTTTCGGTGAATATTTTAGAGGATAACGTATGTTAGGTCTAGGTTAGGTCTGGGATTTGCTCTCATCAGGCTCATACTTCCGCATATTTCTCATACTTGATGGCCAGTTCCTGGGCTTTTTCTGGTTTGGATCACGTAGTAATGTGCTACCACACTGAAACAGTCAATTAAACCTAGTGTGGGTCAACATTTCAAAGGATACCTCATGTTAGGTCTAGGTTAGGTCTGGGATTTGCCCTCATCATGCTCATACTTTCGCATATTTCTCATTCTTGTTGGCCAGATCCTGGGCTTTCACTCGTTTGAATCACGTAGTTATGTGGTACCACACTGAAACAGTCAAATTATGCCTGGTCTCGATCAGTATTTTAGAGGATAACACATGTTAGGTCTAGGTTAGGTCTGGGATTTGCGCTCATAAGGCTCATACTTTCGCATATTTCTCATTCTTGATGGCCAGATTCAGGGCTTTTTCTGGTTTGGATCACGTGGTAATGTGGTACCACACTGAAACAGTCAATTAAACCTAGTCTCGGTCAACATTTCAAAGGATACCTCATGTTAGGTCTAGGTTAGGTCTGGGATTTGCTCTCATCAGGCTCATACATTCGCATATTTCTCATACTTGATGGCCAGATCCTGGGCTTTTTCTGGTTTGGATCACGTAGTAATGTGGTACTACACTGAAACAGTCGACTAAACCTGGTCTCGATCAATCTTTTAGAGAATAACGCATGCTAGGTCTGGGTTAGGTCGGGATTTGCCCTCATCAGTCTCATACTTTCGCATTCTTCAGATACTTCTTGAACAAATCCCGTGTTTTTTCTGGTTTGGATCACATAGTAATGTGGTACCATACTGAAACAGCCGATGAAACCAGGTTTCGATCAATATTTTAGATGATAACGCATGTTAGGTCTAGGTTAGGCCTGGGATTTGCCCTCATCAGACTCATACTTTCGCATTCTTCACATACTTGTGGAACAGATCCTGGTTTCTTTCTGGTTTGGATCACGTAGTAATGTGGTAACACACTGAAACAGTCGACTAAACCTTGTTTCGATAAATATTTTAGAGGATAACGCATGTTAGGTCTGGGTTAGGTCTAGGATTTGCACTCATCAGCCTCATACTTTCGCATTTTTCGCATACTCGTTGGCCAGATCCTGGGCTTTTTCTGGTTTGGATCACGTGGTAATGTGGTACCACACTGAAACAGTCAATTAAACCTAGTCTGGGTCAACATTTCAAAGGATAACGCATGTTAGGTCTAGGTTAGGTCTCGGATTTGCACTCATCAGGCTCATACTTTCGCATATTTCT
The DNA here is from genome assembly GCF_051014445.1 of Colletes latitarsis. Taxonomy (NCBI): domain Eukaryota; kingdom Metazoa; phylum Arthropoda; class Insecta; order Hymenoptera; family Colletidae; genus Colletes; species Colletes latitarsis. The sequence goes on along the minus strand of NW_027488365.1, from coordinate 27,365,565 downwards.
CATACTTGATGGCCAGATCCTGGCCTTTTTCTGGTTTGGATCACGTAGTAATGTGGTACCACACTGAAACAGTCGACTAAACCTTGTTTCGGTGAATATTGTAGAGGATAACGCATGTTAGGTCAAGGTTAGGTCTGGGATTTGCTCTCATCAGGCTCATACTTCCGCATATTTCTCATACTCGATGGCCAGTTCCTGGGCTTTTTCTGGTTTGGATCACGTAGAAATGTGGTACCACACTGAAACAGTCGACTAAACCTGGTCTCGGTCAATATTTTAGTGGATAACGCATGTTAGGTCTAGGTTAGGTCTGGGATTTGCTCGCATCAGGCTCATACTTTCGCATATTTCTCATACTTGATGGCCAGATCCTGGCCTTTTTCTGGTTTGGATCACGTAGTAATGTGGTACCACACTGAAACAGTCGACTAAACCTGGTCTCGGTCAATATTTTAGAGGATAAAGCATGTTAGGTCTAGGTTAGGTCTGGGATTTGCACTCATCAGGCTCATACTTTCGCATTCTTCACATACCTGGCGATCATATCCTGGGTTTTTTCTGGTTTGGATCACGTGGTAATGTGGTACCACACTGAAACAGACAATTAAGCATGGTTTCTATCAATATTTTAGAGGATATCACATGTTAGGTCTAGGTTAGTTCTGGGATTTGCACTCATCAGGCTCACACTTTCGCATATATCTCTTACTTGATGGCCAGATTCTGGGCTCTTTCTGGATTGGATCACGTAGTAATGTGGTACCACACAAAAACAGTCGACTAAGCCTGGTCACGATCAATATTTTAGAGGATAACGCATGTTAGGTCTGGATTAGGTATGGGATTTGCCCTCATCAGTCTCATACTTCCGCATTCTTCACATACTTCTTGAACAGATACTGGGTTTTTTCTGGTTTGGATCACATAGTAGTGTGGTACCACACTGAAAGAGTCGATTAAACCTGGTTTCGATCGATATTTTAGAGGATAACGCATGTTAGGTCTAGGTTAGGTCTGGGATTTGCACTCATCAGGCTCATACTTTCGCATATTTCTCATACTTGTTAGCCAGATTCTGGGCTTTTTTTGGCTTGGATCACGTAGTAATGTGGTACCACACTGAGACTGTCCATTAAACCTGGTTTCGATCAATATTTTAGAGGATAACGCATGTTAGGTCTATGTTAGGTCTGGGATTTGCTCTCATCAGGCTCATACATTCACATTTGCCGCATACTTGTTGGCCAGATCCTGGCTTTTCCTGTTTTGGATCAAGTGGTAATGTGGTATCGCACGGAAAGAGTCCATTACACCTGGTTTCGATCGATATTTTGGAGGATAACACATGATAGGTCTAGGTTAGGTCTGGGATTTCACACTCATCAGGCTCATACTTTCGCATATTTCTCATACTCGATGGCCAGATTCTGGGCTTTTTTTGGTTGGGATCACGTTGCAATGTGGGACCACACTGAAACAGTCAATTAAACCTGGTTTCGATGAATATTTTAGAGGATAACGCAACTTAGGTCTTGGTTAGGCCTTGGATTTGCCCTCATCAGGCTCACACGTTCGCATTCTTCAGATACTTCTTGAACAAATCCCGTGTTTTTTCTGGTTTGGATCACATAGTAATGTGGTACCATACTGAAACAGCCGATGAAACCAGGTTTCGATCAATATTTTAGATGATAACGCATGTTAGGTCTAGGTTAGGCATGGGATTTGCCCTCATCAGACTCATACTTTCGCATTCTTCACATACTTGTGGAACAGATCCTGGTTTCTTTCTGGTTTGGATCACGTAGTAATGTGGTAACACACTGAAACAGTCGACTAAACCTTGTTTCGATACATATTTTAGAGGATAACGCATGTTAGGTCTATGTTAGGTCTGGGATTTGCTCTCATCAGGCTCATACATTCACATTTTCCGCATACTTGTTGGCCAGATCCTGGCTTTTCCTGTTTTGGATCAAGTGGTAATGTGGTATCGCACGGAAAGAGTCCATTAAACCTGGTTTCGATCAATATTTTAGAGGATAATACATGATAGGTCTAGGTTAGGTCTGGGATTTGCACTCATCAGGCTCATACTTTCGCATATTTCTCATACTCGATGGCCAGATTCTGGGCTTTTTCTGGTTCGGATCACGTTGCAATGTGGTACCACACTGAAACAGTCAATTTAACCTGGTTTCGATGAATATTTTAGAGGATAACGCAACTTAGGTCTTGGTTAGGCCTTGGATTTGCCCTCATCAGGCTCACACGTTCGCATTCTTCACATACCTGGTGAACATATCGTGGGTTTTTTCTGGTTCGGATCACGTAGTAATGTGGTACTACACTGAAACAGTCGACTAAACCTGGTCTCGATCAATCTTTTAGAGAATAACGCATGCTAGGTCTGGGTTAGGGCGGGATTTGCCCTCATCAGTCTCATACTTTCGCATTCTTCAGATACTTCTTGAACAAATCCCGTGTTTTTTCTGGTTTGGATCACATAGTAATGTGGTACCATACTGAAACAGCCGATGAAACCAGGTTTCGATCAATATTTTAGATGATAACGCATGTTAGGTCTAGGTTAGGCCTGGGATTTGCCCACATCAGACTCATACTTTCGCATTCTTCACATACTTGTGGAACAGATCCTGGTTTCTTTCTGGTTTGGATCACGTAGTAATGTGGTAACACACTGAAACAGTCGACTAAACCTTGTTTCGATAAATATTTTAGAGGATAACGCATGTTAGGTCTGGGTTAGGTCTAGGATTTGCACTCATCAGCCTCATACTTTCGCATTTTTCGCATACTCGTTGGCCAGATCCTGGGCTTTTTCTGGTTTGGATCACGTGGTAATGTGGTACCACACTGAAACAGTCAATTAAACCTAGTCTGGGTCAACATTTCAAAGGATAACGCATGTTAGGTCTAGGTTAGGTCTCGGATTTGCACTAATCAGGCTCATACTTTCGCATATTTCTCATACTTGATGGCCAGATCCTGGCCTTTTTCTGGTTTGGATCACGTAGTAATGTGGTACCACACTGAAACAGTCGACTAAACCTGGTCTCGGTCAATATTTTAGAGGATAACGCATGTTAGGTCTAGGTTAGGTCTGGGATTTGCTCGCATCAGGCTCATACTTTCGCATTCTTCAGATACTTCTTGAACAAATCCCGTGTTTTTTCTGGTTTGGATCACATAGTAATGTGGTACCATACTGAAACAGCCGATGATACCAGGTTTCGATCAATATTTTAGATGATAACGCATGTTAGGTCTAGGTTAGGCCTGGGAATTGCCCTCATCAGACTCATACTTTCGCATTCTTCACATACTTGTGGAACAGATCCCGGTTTCCTTCTGGTTTGGATCACGTAGTAGTGTGGTAACACACTGAAACAGTCGACTAAACCTTGTTTCGATAAATATTTTAGAGGATAACGCATGTTAGGTCTGGGTTAGGTCTAGGATTTGCACTCATCAGCCTCATACTTTCGCATTTTTCGCATACTCGTTGGACAGATCCTGGGCTTTTTCTGGTTTGGATCAAGTGGTAATGTGGTATCACACTGAAACAGTCCATTAAACCTGGTTTCGATCAATATTTTAGAGGATAACACATGATAGGTCTAGGTTAGGTCTGGGATTTGCACTCATCAGGCTCATACTTTCGCATATTTCTCATACTTGATGGCCAGATCCTGGCCTTTTTCTGGTTTGGATCACGTAGTAATGTGGTACCACACTGAAACAGTCGACTAAACCTGGTCTCGGTCAATATTTCAGAGGATAAAGCATGTTAGGTCTCGGTTAGGTCTGGGATTTGCACTCATCAGGCTCATACTTTCGCATTCTTCACATACCTGGCGATCATATCCTGGGTTTTTTCTGGTTTGGATCTCGTGGTAATGTGGTACCACACTCAAACAGACAATTAAGCATGGTTTCTATCAATATTTTAGAGGATATCACATGTTAGGTCTAGGTTAGCTCTGGGATTTGCACTCATCAGGCTCATACTTTCGCATATTTCTCATACTTGTTGGCCAGATTCTGGGCTTTTTTTGGCTTGGATCACGTAGTAATGTGGTACCACACTGAGACTGTCCATTAAACCTGGTTTCAATCAATATTTTAGAGGATAACGCATGTTAGGTCTATGTTAGGTCTGGGATTTGCTCTCATCCGGCTCATACATTCACATTTTCCGCATACTTGTTGGCCAGATCCTGGCTTTTCCTGTTTTGGATCAAGTGGTAATGTGGTATCGCACGGAAAGAGTCCATTAAACCTGGTTTCGATCAATATTTTAGAGGATAACACATGATAGGTCTAGGTTAGGTCTGGGATTTGCACTCATCAGGCTCATACTTCCGCATATTTCTCATACTTGATGGCCAGTTCCTGGGCTTTTTCTGGTTTGGATCACGTAGTAATGTGCTACCACACTGAAACAGTCAATTAAACCTAGTGTGGGTCAACATTTCAAAGGATACCTCATGTTAGGTCTAGGTTAGGTCTGGGATTTGCACTCATCAGGCTCATACTTTCGCATTCTTCACATACCTGGCGATCATATCCTGGGTTTTTTCTGGTTTGGATCTCGTGGTAATGTGGTACCACACTCAAACAGACAATTAAGCATGGTTTCTATCAATATTTTAGAGGATATCACATGTTAGGTCTAGGTTAGCTCTGGGATTTGCACTCATCAGGCTCATACTTTCGCATATTTCTCATACTCGATGGCCAGATTCTGGGCTTTTTTTGGTTCGGATCACGTTGCAATGTGGTACCACACTGAAACAGTCAATAAAACCTGGTTTCGATGAATATTTTAGAGGATAACGCAACTTAGGTCTTGGTTAGGCCTTGGATTTGCCCTCATCAGGCTCACACGTTCGCATTCTTCACATACCTGGTGAACATATCGTGGGTTTTTTCTGGTTTGCATCACGTGGTAATGTGGTAGCACACGGAAACAGACAATTATGCCTGGTTTCTATCAATATTTTAGAGGATAACACATGTTAGGTCTAGGTTAGGTCTGGGATTTGCTATCATCATGCTCATACTTTCGCATATTTCTCATTCTTGTTGTCCAGATCCTGGGCTTTCATTGGTTTGGATCACACAGTAGTATGGTACCATACTGAAACAGTCGATTAAACCTGGTTTCGATCGATATTTTAGAGGATAACGCATTGTAGGTCTAGGTTAGGTCTCGGATTTGCACTCATCAGGCTCATACTTTCGCATATTTCTCATACTTGATGGCCAGATCCTGGCCTTTTTCTGGTTTGGATCACGTAGTAATGTGGTACCACACTGAAACAGTCGACTAAACCTGGTTTCGGTGAATATTTTAGCGGATAACGCATGTTAGGTCTAGGTTAGGTCTGGGATTTGCTCTCATCAGGCTCATACTTCCGCATATTTCTCATACTTGATGGCCAGTTCCTGGGCTTTTTCTGGTTTGGATCACGTAGTAATGTGCTACCACACTGAAACAGTCAATTAAACATAGTGTGGGTCAACATTTCAAAGGATACCTCATGTTAGGTCTAGGTTAGGTCTGGGATTTGCCCTCATCATGCTCATACTTTCGCATATTTCTCATTCTTGTTGGCCAGATCCTGGGCTTTCACTCGTTTGAATCACGTAGTTATGTGGTACCACACTGAAACAGTCAAATTATGCCTGGTCTCGATCAGTATTTTAGAGGATAACACATGTTAGGTCTAGGTTAGGTCTGGGATTTGCGCTCATAAGGCTCATACTTTCGCATATTTCTCATTCTTGATGGCCAGATTCAGGGCTTTTTCTGGTTTGGATCACGTGGTAATGTGGTACCACACTGAAACAGTCAATTAAACCTAGTCTCGGTCAACATTTCAAAGGATACCTCATGTTAGGTCTAGGTTAGGTCTGGGATTTGCTCTCATCAGGCTCATACATTCGCATATTTCTCATACTTGATGGCCAGATCCTGGGCTTTTTCTGGTTTGGATCACGTAGTAATGTGGTACTACACTGAAACAGTCGACTAAACCTGGTCTCGATCAATCTTTTAGAGAATAACGCATGCTAGGTCTGGGTTAGGTCGGGATTTGCCCTCATCAGTCTCATACTTTCGCATTCTTCAGATACTTCTTGAACAAATCCCGTGTTTTTTCTGGTTTGGATCACATAGTAATGTGGTACCACACTGAAACAGTCGACTAAACCTGGTTTCGGTGAATATTTTAGCGGATAACGCATGTTAGGTCTAGGTTAGGTCTGGGATTTGCTCTCATCAGGCTCATACATTCGCATATTTCTCATACTTGATGGCCAGATCCTGGGCTTTTTCTGGTTTGGATCACGTAGTAATGTGGTACTACACTGAAACAGTCGACTAAACCTGGTCTCGATCAATCTTTTAGAGAATAACGCATGCTAGGTCTGGGTTAGGTCGGGATTTGCCCTCATCAGTCTCATACTTTCGCATTCTTCAGATACTTCTTGAACAAATCCCGTGTTTTTTCTGGTTTGGATCACGTAGTAATGTGGTACCACACTGAAACAGTCGACTAAACCTGGTTTCGGTGAATATTTTAGCGGATAACGCATGTTAGGTCTAGGTTAGGTCTGGGATTTGCTCTCATCAGGCTCATACTTCCGCATATTTCTCATACTTGATGGCCAGTTCCTGGGCTTTTTCTGGTTTGGATCACGTAGTAATGTGCTACCACACTGAAACAGTCAATTAAACATAGTGTGGGTCAACATTTCAAAGGATACCTCATGTTAGGTCTAGGTTAGGTCTGGGATTTGCCCTCATCATGCTCATACTTTCGCATATTTCTCATTCTTGATGGCCAGATTCAGGGCTTTTTCTGGTTTGGATCACGTGGTAATGTGGTACCACACTGAAACAGTCAATTAAACCTAGTCTCGGTCAACATTTCAAAGGATACCTCATGTTAGGTCTAGGTTAGGTCTGGGATTTGCTATCATCATGCTCATACTTTCGCATATTTCTCATTCTTGTTGTCCAGATCCTGGGCTTTCATTGGTTTGGATCACACAGTAGTATGGTACCATACTGAAACAGTCGATTAAACCTGGTTTCGATCGATATTTTAGAGGATAACGCATTGTAGGTCTGGGTTAGGTCTGGGATTTGCACTCATCAGCCTCATACTTTCGCATATTTCTCATACTTGATGGCCAGATTCAGGGCTTTTTCTGGTTTGGATCACGTGGTAATGTGGTATCACACAGAAACAGTACGTTAATCCTGGTTTCGATCGATATTTTAGAGGATAACGCATGTTAGGTCTAGGTTAGGTCTGGGATTTGCACTCATCAAGCTCATACTTTCGCATATTTCTCATACTTGTTGGCCAGATTCTGGGCTTTTTTTGACTTGGATCACGTAGTAATGTGGTACCACACTGAGACTGTCCATTAAACCTGGTTTCGATCAATATTTTAGAGGATAACGCATGTTAGGTCTATGTTAGGTCTGGGATTTGCTCCCATCAGGCACATACATTCACATTTTCCGCATACTTTTTGGCCAGATCCTGGCTTTTCCTGTTTTGGATCAAGTGGTAATGTGGTATCGCACGGAAAGAGTCCATTAAACCTGGTTTCGATCAATATTTTAGAGGATAACACATGATAGGTCTAGGTTAGGACTGGGATTTGCACTCATCAGGCTCATACTTTCGCATATTTCTCATACTCGATGGCCAGATTGTGGGCTTTTTTTGGTTCGGATCACGTTGCAATGTGGTACCACACTGAAACAGTCAATTAAACCTGGTTTCGATGAATATTTAAGAGGATAACGCAACTTAGGTCTTGGTTAGGCCTTGGATTTGCCCTCATCAGGCTCACACGTTCGCATTCTTCACATACCTGGTGAACATATCGTGGGTTTTTTCTGGTTTGCATCACGTGGTAGTGTGGTAGCACACGGAAACAGTCAATTATGCCTGATTTCTATCAATATTTTAGAGGATAACACATGTTAGGTCTAGGTTAGGTCGGGGATTTGCTATCATCATGCTCATACTTTCGCATATTTCTCATTCTTGTTGTCCAGATCCTGGGCTTTCATTGGTTTGGATCACACAGTAGTATGGTACCATACTGAAACAGTCGATTAAACCTGGTTTCGATCGATATTTTAGAGGATAACGCATGTTAGGTCTAGGTTAGGTGTCGGATTTGCACTCATCAGGCTCATACTTTCGCATATTTCTCATACTTGATGGCCAGATTCTGGGCTTTTTTTGGCTTGGATCACGTAGTAATGTGGTACCACACTGAAACAGTCGACTAAACCTGGTCTCGGTCAATATTTTAGAGGATAACGCATGTTAGGTCTATGTTAGGTCTGGGATTTGCTCTCATCAGGCTCATACATTCACATTTTCCGCATACTTGTTGGCCAGATCCTGGCTTTTCCTGTTTTGGATCAAGTGGTAATGTGGTATCGCACGGAAAGAGTCCATTAAACCTGGTTTCGATCAATATTTTAGAGGATAACACATGATAGGTCTAGGTTAGGTCTGGGATTTGCACTCATCAGGCTCATACTTCCGCATATTTCTCATACTCGATGGCCAGATTCTGGGCTTTTTTTGGTTCGGATCACGTTGCAATGTGGTACCACACTGAAACAGTCAATAAAACCTGGTTTCGATGAATATTTTAGAGGATAACGCAACTTAGGTCTTGGTTAGGCCTTGGATTTGCCCTCATCAGGCTCACACGTTCGCATTCTTCACATACCTGGTGAACATATCGTGGGTTTTTTCTGGTTTGCATCACGTGGTAATGTGGTAGCACACGGAAACAGACAATTATGCCTGGTTTCTATCAATATTTTAAAGGATAACACATGTTAGGTCTAGGTTAGGTCTGGGATTTGCTATCATCATGCTCATACTTTCGCATATTTCTCATTCTTGTTGTCCAGATCCTGGGCTTTCATTGGTTTGGATCACACAGTAGTATGGTACCATACTGAAACAGTCGATTAAACCTGGTTTCGATCGATATTTTAGAGGATAACGCATTGTAGGTCTAGGTTAGGTCTCGGATTTGCACTCATCAGGCTCATACTTTCGCATATTTCTCATACTTGATGGCCAGATCCTGGCCTTTTTCTGGTTTGGATCACGTAGTAATGTGGTACCACACTGAAACAGTCGACTAAACCTGGTTTCGGTGAATATTTTAGAGGATAACGTATGTTAGGTCTAGGTTAGGTCTGGGATTTGCTCTCATCAGGCTCATACTTCCGCATATTTCTCATACTTGATGGCCAGTTCCTGGGCTTTTTCTGGTTTGGATCACGTAGTAATGTGCTACCACACTGAAACAGTCAATTAAACCTAGTGTGGGTCAACATTTCAAAGGATACCTCATGTTAGGTCTAGGTTAGGTCTGGGATTTGCCCTCATCATGCTCATACTTTCGCATATTTCTCATTCTTGTTGGCCAGATCCTGGGCTTTCACTCGTTTGAATCACGTAGTTATGTGGTACCACACTGAAACAGTCAAATTATGCCTGGTCTCGATCAGTATTTTAGAGGATAACACATGTTAGGTCTAGGTTAGGTCTGGGATTTGCGCTCATAAGGCTCATACTTTCGCATATTTCTCATTCTTGATGGCCAGATTCAGGGCTTTTTCTGGTTTGGATCACGTGGTAATGTGGTACCACACTGAAACAGTCAATTAAACCTAGTCTCGGTCAACATTTCAAAGGATACCTCATGTTAGGTCTAGGTTAGGTCTGGGATTTGCTCTCATCAGGCTCATACATTCGCATATTTCTCATACTTGATGGCCAGATCCTGGGCTTTTTCTGGTTTGGATCACGTAGTAATGTGGTACTACACTGAAACAGTCGACTAAACCTGGTCTCGATCAATCTTTTAGAGAATAACGCATGCTAGGTCTGGGTTAGGTCGGGATTTGCCCTCATCAGTCTCATACTTTCGCATTCTTCAGATACTTCTTGAACAAATCCCGTGTTTTTTCTGGTTTGGATCACATAGTAATGTGGTACCATACTGAAACAGCCGATGAAACCAGGTTTCGATCAATATTTTAGATGATAACGCATGTTAGGTCTAGGTTAGGCCTGGGATTTGCCCTCATCAGACTCATACTTTCGCATTCTTCACATACTTGTGGAACAGATCCTGGTTTCTTTCTGGTTTGGATCACGTAGTAATGTGGTAACACACTGAAACAGTCGACTAAACCTTGTTTCGATAAATATTTTAGAGGATAACGCATGTTAGGTCTGGGTTAGGTCTAGGATTTGCACTCATCAGCCTCATACTTTCGCATTTTTCGCATACTCGTTGGCCAGATCCTGGGCTTTTTCTGGTTTGGATCACGTGGTAATGTGGTACCACACTGAAACAGTCAATTAAACCTAGTCTGGGTCAACATTTCAAAGGATAACGCATGTTAGGTCTAGGTTAGGTCTCGGATTTGCACTCATCAGGCTCATACTTTCGCATATTTCTCATACTTGATGGCCAGATCCTGGCCTTTTTCTGGTTTGGATCACGTAGTAATGTGGTACCACACTGAAACAGTCGACTAAACCTTGTTTCGGTGAATATTGTAGAGGATAACGCATGTTAGGTCAAGGTTAGGTCTGGGATTTGCTCTCATCAGGCTCATACTTCCGCATATTTCTCATACTCGATGGCCAGTTCCTGGGCTTTTTCTGGTTTGGATCACGTAGAAATGTGGTACCACACTGAAACAGTCGACTAAACCTGGTCTCGGTCAATATTTTAGTGGATAACGCATGTTAGGTCTAGGTTAGGTCTGGGATTTGCTCGCATCAGGCTCATACTTTCGCATATTTCTCATACTTGATGGCCAGATCCTGGCCTTTTTCTGGTTTGGATCACGTAGTAATGTGGTACCACACTGAAACAGTCGACTAAACCTGGTCTCGGTCAATATTTTAGAGGATAAAGCATGTTAGGTCTAGGTTAGGTCTGGGATTTGCACTCATCAGGCTCATACTTTCGCATTCTTCACATACCTGGCGATCATATCCTGGGTTTTTTCTGGTTTGGATCACGTGGTAATGTGGTACCACACTGAAACAGACAATTAAGCATGGTTTCTATCAATATTTTAGAGGATATCACATGTTAGGTCTAGGTTAGTTCTGGGATTTGCACTCATCAGGCTCACACTTTCGCATATATCTCTTACTTGATGGCCAGATTCTGGGCTCTTTCTGGATTGGATCACGTAGTAATGTGGTACCACACAAAAACAGTCGACTAAGCCTGGTCACGATCAATATTTTAGAGGATAACGCATGTTAGGTCTGGATTAGGTATGGGATTTGCCCTCATCAGTCTCATACTTCCGCATTCTTCACATACTTCTTGAACAGATACTGGGTTTTTTCTGGTTTGGATCACATAGTAGTGTGGTACCACACTGAAAGAGTCGATTAAACCTGGTTTCGATCGATATTTTAGAGGATAACGCATGTTAGGTCTAGGTTAGGTCTGGGATTTGCACTCATCAGGCTCATACTTTCGCATATTTCTCATACTTGTTAGCCAGATTCTGGGCTTTTTTTGGCTTGGATCACGTAGTAATGTGGTACCACACTGAGACTGTCCATTAAACCTGGTTTCGATCAATATTTTAGAGGATAACGCATGTTAGGTCTATGTTAGGTCTGGGATTTGCTCTCATCAGGCTCATACATTCACATTTGCCGCATACTTGTTGGCCAGATCCTGGCTTTTCCTGTTTTGGATCAAGTGGTAATGTGGTATCGCACGGAAAGAGTCCATTACACCTGGTTTCGATCGATATTTTGGAGGATAACACATGATAGGTCTAGGTTAGGTCTGGGATTTCACACTCATCAGGCTCATACTTTCGCATATTTCTCATACTCGATGGCCAGATTCTGGGCTTTTTTTGGTTGGGATCACGTTGCAATGTGGGACCACACTGAAACAGTCAATTAAACCTGGTTTCGATGAATATTTTAGAGGATAACGCAACTTAGGTCTTGGTTAGGCCTTGGATTTGCCCTCATCAGGCTCACACGTTCGCATTCTTCAGATACTTCTTGAACAAATCCCGTGTTTTTTCTGGTTTGGATCACATAGTAATGTGGTACCATACTGAAACAGCCGATGAAACCAGGTTTCGATCAATATTTTAGATGATAACGCATGTTAGGTCTAGGTTAGGCATGGGATTTGCCCTCATCAGACTCATACTTTCGCATTCTTCACATACTTGTGGAACAGATCCTGGTTTCTTTCTGGTTTGGATCACGTAGTAATGTGGTAACACACTGAAACAGTCGACTAAACCTTGTTTCGATACATATTTTAGAGGATAACGCATGTTAGGTCTATGTTAGGTCTGGGATTTGCTCTCATCAGGCTCATACATTCACATTTTCCGCATACTTGTTGGCCAGATCCTGGCTTTTCCTGTTTTGGATCAAGTGGTAATGTGGTATCGCACGGAAAGAGTCCATTAAACCTGGTTTCGATCAATATTTTAGAGGATAATACATGATAGGTCTAGGTTAGGTCTGGGATTTGCACTCATCAGGCTCATACTTTCGCATATTTCTCATACTCGATGGCCAGATTCTGGGCTTTTTCTGGTTCGGATCACGTTGCAATGTGGTACCACACTGAAACAGTCAATTTAACCTGGTTTCGATGAATATTTTAGAGGATAACGCAACTTAGGTCTTGGTTAGGCCTTGGATTTGCCCTCATCAGGCTCACACGTTCGCATTCTTCACATACCTGGTGAACATATCGTGGGTTTTTTCTGGTTCGGATCACGTAGTAATGTGGTACTACACTGAAACAGTCGACTAAACCTGGTCTCGATCAATCTTTTAGAGAATAACGCATGCTAGGTCTGGGTTAGGGCGGGATTTGCCCTCATCAGTCTCATACTTTCGCATTCTTCAGATACTTCTTGAACAAATCCCGTGTTTTTTCTGGTTTGGATCACATAGTAATGTGGTACCATACTGAAACAGCCGATGAAACCAGGTTTCGATCAATATTTTAGATGATAACGCATGTTAGGTCTAGGTTAGGCCTGGGATTTGCCCACATCAGACTCATACTTTCGCATTCTTCACATACTTGTGGAACAGATCCTGGTTTCTTTCTGGTTTGGATCACGTAGTAATGTGGTAACACACTGAAACAGTCGACTAAACCTTGTTTCGATAAATATTTTAGAGGATAACGCATGTTAGGTCTGGGTTAGGTCTAGGATTTGCACTCATCAGCCTCATACTTTCGCATTTTTCGCATACTCGTTGGCCAGATCCTGGGCTTTTTCTGGTTTGGATCACGTGGTAATGTGGTACCACACTGAAACAGTCAATTAAACCTAGTCTGGGTCAACATTTCAAAGGATAACGCATGTTAGGTCTAGGTTAGGTCTCGGATTTGCACTAATCAGGCTCATACTTTCGCATATTTCTCATACTTGATGGCCAGATCCTGGCCTTTTTCTGGTTTGGATCACGTAGTAATGTGGTACCACACTGAAACAGTCGACTAAACCTGGTCTCGGTCAATATTTTAGAGGATAACGCATGTTAGGTCTAGGTTAGGTCTGGGATTTGCTCGCATCAGGCTCATACTTTCGCATTCTTCAGATACTTCTTGAACAAATCCCGTGTTTTTTCTGGTTTGGATCACATAGTAATGTGGTACCATACTGAAACAGCCGATGATACCAGGTTTCGATCAATATTTTAGATGATAACGCATGTTAGGTCTAGGTTAGGCCTGGGAATTGCCCTCATCAGACTCATACTTTCGCATTCTTCACATACTTGTGGAACAGATCCCGGTTTCCTTCTGGTTTGGATCACGTAGTAGTGTGGTAACACACTGAAACAGTCGACTAAACCTTGTTTCGATAAATATTTTAGAGGATAACGCATGTTAGGTCTGGGTTAGGTCTAGGATTTGCACTCATCAGCCTCATACTTTCGCATTTTTCGCATACTCGTTGGACAGATCCTGGGCTTTTTCTGGTTTGGATCAAGTGGTAATGTGGTATCACACTGAAACAGTCCATTAAACCTGGTTTCGATCAATATTTTAGAGGATAACACATGATAGGTCTAGGTTAGGTCTGGGATTTGCACTCATCAGGCTCATACTTTCGCATATTTCTCATACTTGATGGCCAGATCCTGGCCTTTTTCTGGTTTGGATCACGTAGTAATGTGGTACCACACTGAAACAGTCGACTAAACCTGGTCTCGGTCAATATTTCAGAGGATAAAGCATGTTAGGTCTCGGTTAGGTCTGGGATTTGCACTCATCAGGCTCATACTTTCGCATTCTTCACATACCTGGCGATCATATCCTGGGTTTTTTCTGGTTTGGATCTCGTGGTAATGTGGTACCACACTCAAACAGACAATTAAGCATGGTTTCTATCAATATTTTAGAGGATATCACATGTTAGGTCTAGGTTAGCTCTGGGATTTGCACTCATCAGGCTCATACTTTCGCATATTTCTCATACTTGTTGGCCAGATTCTGGGCTTTTTTTGGCTTGGATCACGTAGTAATGTGGTACCACACTGAGACTGTCCATTAAACCTGGTTTCAATCAATATTTTAGAGGATAACGCATGTTAGGTCTATGTTAGGTCTGGGATTTGCTCTCATCCGGCTCATACATTCACATTTTCCGCATACTTGTTGGCCAGATCCTGGCTTTTCCTGTTTTGGATCAAGTGGTAATGTGGTATCGCACGGAAAGAGTCCATTAAACCTGGTTTCGATCAATATTTTAGAGGATAACACATGATAGGTCTAGGTTAGGTCTGGGATTTGCACTCATCAGGCTCATACTTCCGCATATTTCTCATACTTGATGGCCAGTTCCTGGGCTTTTTCTGGTTTGGATCACGTAGTAATGTGCTACCACACTGAAACAGTCAATTAAACCTAGTGTGGGTCAACATTTCAAAGGATACCTCATGTTAGGTCTAGGTTAGGTCTGGGATTTGCACTCATCAGGCTCATACTTTCGCATTCTTCACATACCTGGCGATCATATCCTGGGTTTTTTCTGGTTTGGATCTCGTGGTAATGTGGTACCACACTCAAACAGACAATTAAGCATGGTTTCTATCAATATTTTAGAGGATATCACATGTTAGGTCTAGGTTAGCTCTGGGATTTGCACTCATCAGGCTCATACTTTCGCATATTTCTCATACTCGATGGCCAGATTCTGGGCTTTTTTTGGTTCGGATCACGTTGCAATGTGGTACCACACTGAAACAGTCAATAAAACCTGGTTTCGATGAATATTTTAGAGGATAACGCAACTTAGGTCTTGGTTAGGCCTTGGATTTGCCCTCATCAGGCTCACACGTTCGCATTCTTCACATACCTGGTGAACATATCGTGGGTTTTTTCTGGTTTGCATCACGTGGTAATGTGGTAGCACACGGAAACAGACAATTATGCCTGGTTTCTATCAATATTTTAGAGGATAACACATGTTAGGTCTAGGTTAGGTCTGGGATTTGCTATCATCATGCTCATACTTTCGCATATTTCTCATTCTTGTTGTCCAGATCCTGGGCTTTCATTGGTTTGGATCACACAGTAGTATGGTACCATACTGAAACAGTCGATTAAACCTGGTTTCGATCGATATTTTAGAGGATAACGCATTGTAGGTCTAGGTTAGGTCTCGGATTTGCACTCATCAGGCTCATACTTTCGCATATTTCTCATACTTGATGGCCAGATCCTGGCCTTTTTCTGGTTTGGATCACGTAGTAATGTGGTACCACACTGAAACAGTCGACTAAACCTGGTTTCGGTGAATATTTTAGCGGATAACGCATGTTAGGTCTAGGTTAGGTCTGGGATTTGCTCTCATCAGGCTCATACTTCCGCATATTTCTCATACTTGATGGCCAGTTCCTGGGCTTTTTCTGGTTTGGATCACGTAGTAATGTGCTACCACACTGAAACAGTCAATTAAACATAGTGTGGGTCAACATTTCAAAGGATACCTCATGTTAGGTCTAGGTTAGGTCTGGGATTTGCCCTCATCATGCTCATACTTTCGCATATTTCTCATTCTTGTTGGCCAGATCCTGGGCTTTCACTCGTTTGAATCACGTAGTTATGTGGTACCACACTGAAACAGTCAAATTATGCCTGGTCTCGATCAGTATTTTAGAGGATAACACATGTTAGGTCTAGGTTAGGTCTGGGATTTGCGCTCATAAGGCTCATACTTTCGCTTATTTCTCATTCTTGATGGCCAGATTCAGGGCTTTTTCTGGTTTGGATCACGTGGTAATGTGGTACCACACTGAAACAGTCAATTAAACCTAGTCTCGGTCAACATTTCAAAGGATACCTCATGTTAGGTCTAGGTTAGGTCTGGGATTTGCTCTCATCAGGCTCATACATTCGCATATTTCTCATACTTGATGGCCAGATCCTGGGCTTTTTCTGGTTTGGATCACGTAGTAATGTGGTACTACACTGAAACAGTCGACTAAACCTGGTCTCGATCAATCTTTTAGAGAATAACGCATGCTAGGTCTGGGTTAGGTCGGGATTTGCCCTCATCAGTCTCATACTTTCGCATTCTTCAGATACTTCTTGAACAAATCCCGTGTTTTTTCTGGTTTGGATCACATAGTAATGTGGTACCATACTGAAACAGCCGATGAAACCAGGTTTCGATCAATATTTTAGATGATAACGCATGTTAGGTCTAGGTTAGGCCTGGGATTTGCCCTCATCAGACTCATACTTTCGCATTCTTCACATACTTGTGGAACAGATCCTGGTTTCTTTCTGGTTTGGATCACGTAGTAATGTGGTAACACACTGAAACAGTCGACTAAACCTTGTTTCGATAAATATTTTAGAGGATAACGCATGTTAGGTCTGGGTTAGGTCTAGGATTTGCACTCATCAGCCTCATACTTTCGCATTTTTCGCATACTCGTTGGCCAGATCCTGGGCTTTTTCTGGTTTGGATCACGTGGTAATGTGGTACCACACTGAAACAGTCAATTAAACCTAGTCTGGGTCAACATTTCAAAGGATAACGCATGTTAGGTCTAGGTTAGGTCTCGGATTTGCACTCATCAGGCTCATACTTTCGCATATTTCTCATACTTGATGGCCAGATCCTGGCCTTTTTCTGGTTTGGATCACGTAGTAATGTGGTACCACACTGAAACAGTCGACTAAACCTGGTTTCGGTGAATATTGTAGAGGATAACGCATGTTAGGTCAAGGCTAGGTCTGGGATTTGCTCTCATCAGGCTCATACTTCCGCATATTTCTCATACTCGATGGCCAGTTCCTGGGCTTTTTCTGGTTTGGATCACGTAGAAATGTGGTACCACACTGAAACAGTCGACTAAACCTGGTCTCGGTCAATATTTTAGTGGATAACGCATGTTAGGTCTAGGTTAGGTCTGGGATTTGCTCGCATCAGGCTCATACTTTCGCATATTTCTCATACTTGATGGCCAGATCCTGGCCTTTTTCTGGTTTGGATCACGTAGTAATGTGGTACCACACTGAAACAGTCGACTAAACCTGGTCTCGGTCAATATTTTAGAGGATAAAGCATGTTAGGTCTAGGTTAGGTCTGGGATTTGCACTCATCAGGCTCATACTTTCGCATTCTTCACATACCTGGCGATCATATCCTGGGTTTTTTCTGGTTTGGATCTCGTGGTAATGTGGTACCACACTGAAACAGTCGACTAAACCTGGTCTCGGTCAATATTTTAGAGGATAAAGCATGTTAGGTCTAGGTTAGGTCTGGGATTTGCACTCATCAGGCTCATACTTTCGCATTCTTCACATACCTGGCGATCATATCCTGGGTTTTTTCTGGTTTGGATCTCGTGGTAATGTGGTACCACACTGAAACAGACAATTAAGCATGGTTTCTATCAATATTTTAGAGGATATCACATGTTAGGTCTAGGTTAGCTCTGGGATTTGCACTCATCAGGCTCATACTTTCGCATATTTCTCATACTTGTTGGCCAGATTCTGGGCTTTTTTTGGCTTGGATCACGTAGTAATGTGGTACCACACTGAGACTGTCCATTAAACCTGGTTTCGATCAATATTTTAGAGGATAACGCATGTTAGGTCTATGTTAGGTCTGGGATTTGCTCTCATCAGGCTCATACATTCACATTTGCCGCATACTTGTTGGCCAGATCCTGGCTTTTCCTGTTTTGGATCAAGTGGTAATGTGGTATCGCACGGAAAGAGTCCGTTAAACCTGGTTTCGATCAATATTTTAGAGGATAACACATGATAGGTCTAGGTTAGGTCTGGGATTTGCACTCATCAGGCTCATACTTTCGCATATTTCTCACTCTTGTTGTCCAGATCCTGGGCTTTCATTGGTTTGGATCACACAGTAGTATGGTACCATACTGAAACAGTCGATTAAACCTGGTTTCGATCGATATTTTAGAGGATAACGCATTGTAGGTCTAGGTTAGGTCTGGGATTTGCTCGCATCAGGCTCATACTTTCGCATATTTCTCATTCTTGTTGTCCAGATCCTGGGGTTTCACTGGTTTGGATCACACAGTAATGTGGTACCACACTGAAACAGTCGATTAAACCTGGTTTCGATCGATATTTCAGAGGATAACGCATGTTAGGTCTTGGTTAGGCCTTGGATTTGCCCTCATCAGGCTCACACGTTCGCATTCTTCACATACCTGGCGATCAGATCCTGGGTTTTTTCTGGTTTGGATCACGTGGTAATGTGGTACCACACTGAAACAGACAATTAAGCATGGTTTCTATCAATATTTTAGAGGATAACGCATGTTAGGTCTGGGTTAGGTCTGGGATTTGCACTCATCAGGCTCATACTATCGCATATTTCTCATACTTGATGGCCAGATTCAGGGCTTTTTCTGGTTTGGATCACGTGGTAATGTGGTACCACACTGAAACAGTCAATTAAACCTAGTGTGGGTCAACATTTCAAAGGATACCTCATGTTAGGTCTAGGTTAGGTCTGGGATTTGCCCTCATCATGCTCATACTTTCGCATATTTCTCATTCTTGTTGGCCAGATCCTGGGCTTTCACTCGTTTGAATCACGTAGTTATGTGGTACCACACTGAAACAGTCAAATTAAACCTGGTTTCGATCGATATTTCAGAGGATAACGCATGTTAGGTCTAGGTTAGGTCTGGGATTTGCTCGCATCAGGCTCATACTTTCGCATATTTCTCATTCTTGTTGTCCAGATCCTGGGGTTTCACTGGTTTGGATCACACAGTAATGTGGTACCACACTGAAACAGTCGATTAAACCTGGTTTCGATCGATATTTCAGAGGATAACGCATGTTAGGTCTAGGTTAGGTCTGGGATTTGCTCTCATCAGGCTCATACATTCGCATATTTCTCATACTTGATGGCCAGATCCTGGGCTTTTTCTGGTTTGGATCACGTAGTAATGTGGTACCACACTGAAACAGTGGACTAAACCTGGTCTCGGTCAATATTTTAGAGGATAAAGCATGTTAGGTCTAGGTTAGGTCTGGGATTTGCACCCATCAGGCTCATACTTTCGCATATTTCTCATACTTGTTGGCCAGGTTCTAGGCTTTTTTTGGTTTCGATCACGTAGTAATGTGGTACCACATTGAAACTGTCCATTAAACCTGGTTTCGATCAATATTTTAGAGGATAACGCATGTTAGGTCTTGGTTAGGCCTTGGATTTGCCCTCATCAGGCTCACACGTTCGCATTCTTCACATACCTGGCGATCAGATCCTGGGTTTTTTCTGGTTTGGATCACGTGGTAATGTGGTACCACACTGAAACAGACAATTAAGCATGGTTTCTATCAATATATTAGAGGATAACGCATGTTAGGTCTAGGTTAGGTCTGGGATTTGCACTCATCAGGCTCATACTATCGCATATTTCTCATACTTGATGGCCAGATTCAGGGCTTTTTCTGGTTTGGATCACGTGGTAATGTGGTACCACACTGAAACAGTCAATTAAACCTAGTGTGGGTCAACATTTCAAAGGATACCTCATGTTAGGTCTAGGTTAGGTCTGGGATTTGCCCTCATCATGCTCATACTTTCGCATATTTCTCATTCTTGTTGGCCAGATCCTGGGCTTTCACTCGTTTGAATCACGTAGTTATGTGGTACCACACTGAAACAGTCAAATTAAACCTAGTCTCGATCAGTATTTTAGAGGATAACACATGTTAGGTCTAGGTTTGGTCTGGGATTTGCGCTCATCAGGCTCATACTTTCGCATATTTCTCATACTTGATGGCCAGATTCAGGGCTTTTTCTGGTTTGGATCACGTGGTAATGTGGTACCACACTGAAACAGTCAATTAAACCTAGTCTCGGTCAACATTTCAAAGGAT
The DNA here is from genome assembly GCF_051014445.1 of Colletes latitarsis. Lineage (NCBI taxonomy): Eukaryota > Metazoa > Arthropoda > Insecta > Hymenoptera > Colletidae > Colletes > Colletes latitarsis. Next base: position 27,345,048 of record NW_027488365.1, on the reverse strand, counting down.
ACCTCATGTTAGGTCTAGGTTAGGTCTGGGATTTGCTCTCATCAGGCTCATACATTCGCATATTTCTCATACTTGATGGCCAGATCCTGGGCTTTTTCTGGTTTGGATCACGTAGTAATGTGGTACTACACTGAAACAGTCGACTAAACCTGGTCTCGATCAATCTTTTAGAGAATAACGCATGCTAGGTCTGGGTTAGTTCTGGGATTTGCCCTCATCATGCTCATACTTTCGCATATTTCTCATTCTTGTTGGCCAGATCCTGGGCTTTCACTCGTTTGAATCACGTAGTTATGTGGTACCACACTGAAACAGTCAAATTAAACCTGGTCTCGATCAGTATTTTAGAGAATAACGCATGCTAGGTCTGGGTTAGGTCGGGATTTGCCCTCATCAGTCTCATACTTTCGCATTCTTCAGATACTTCTTGAACAAATCCCGTGTTTTTTCTGGTTTGGATCACATAGTAATGTGGTACCATACTGAAACAGCCGATGAAACCAGGTTTCGATCAATATTTTAGATGATAACGCATGTTAGGTCTAGGTTAGGTCTGGGATTTGCTCTCATCAGGCTCATACATTCGCATATTTCTCATACTTGATGGCCAGATCCTGGGCTTTTTCTGGTTTGGATCACGTAGTAATGTGGTACTACACTGAAACAGTCGACTAAACCTGGTCTCGATCAATCTTTTAGAGAATGACGCATGCTAGGTCTGGGTTAGGTCGGGATTTGCCCTCATCAGTCTCATACTTTCGCATTCTTCAGATACTTCTTGAACAAATCCCGTGTTTTTTCTGGTTTGGATCACATAGTAATGTGGTACCATACTGAAACAGCCGATGAAACCAGGTTTCGATCAATCTTTTAGAGAATAACGCATGCTAGGTCTGGGTTAGGTCGGGATTTGCCCTCATCAGTCTCATACTTTCGCATTCTTCAGATACTTCTTGAACAAATCCCGTGTTTTTTCTGGTTTGGATCATATAGTAATGTGGTACCATACTGAAACAGCCGATGAAACCAGGTTTCGATCAATATTTTAGAGGATAACGCATGTTAGGTCTGGGTTAGGTCTAGGATTTGCACTCATCAGCCTCATACTTTCGCATTTTTCGCATACTCGTTGGCCAGATCCTGGGCTTTTTCTGGTTTGGATCACGTGGTAATGTGGTACCACACTGAAACAGTCAATTAAACCTAGTCTGGGTCCACATTTCAAAGGATAACGCATGTTAGGTCTAGGTTAGGTCTCGGATTTGCACTCATCAGGCTCATACTTTCGCATATTTCTCATACTCGATGGCCAGTTCCTGGGCTTTTTCTGGTTTGGATCACGTAGTAATGTGGTACCACACTGAAACAGTCGACTAAACCTGGTCTCGGTCAATATTTTAGAGGATAACGCATGTTAGGTCTAGGTTAGGCCTGGGAATTGCCCTCATCAGACTCATACTTTCGCATTCTTCACATACTTGTGGAACAGATCCTGGCCTTTTTCTGGTTTGGATCACGTAGTAATGTGGTACCACACTGAAACAGTCGACTAAACCTGGTTTCGGTGAATATTGTAGAGGATAACGCATGTTAGGTCAAGGTTAGGTCTGGGATTTGCTCTCATCAGGCTCATACTTCCGCATATTTCTCATACTCGATGGCCAGTTCCTGGGCTTTTTCTGGTTTGGATCACGTAGTAATGTGGTACCACACTGAAACAGTCGACTAAACCTGGTCTCGGTCAATATTTTAGAGGATAACGCATGTTAGGTCTAGGTTAGGCCTGGGAATTGCCCTCATCAGACTCATACTTTCGCATTCTTCACATACTTGTGGAACAGATCCCGGTTTCTTTCTGGTTTGGATCACGTAGTAATGTGGTAACACACTGAAACAGTCGACTAAACCTTGTTTCGATAAATATTTTAGAGGATAACGCATGTTAGGTCTGGGTTAGGTCTAGGATTTGCACTCATCAGCCTCATACTTTCGCATTTTTCGCATACTCGTTGGACAGATCCTGGGCTTTTTCTGGTTTGGATCAAGTGGTAATGTGGTATCACACTGAAACAGTCCATTAAACCTGGTTTCGATCAATATTTTAGAGGATAACACATGATAGGTCTAGGTTAGGTCTGGGATTTGCACTCATCAGGCTCATACTTTCGCATATTTCTCATACTTGATGGCCAGATCCTGGCCTTTTTCTGGTTTGGATCTCGTAGTAATGTGGTACCACACTGAAACAGTCGACTAAACCTGGTCTCGGTCAATATTTTAGAGGATAAAGCATGTTAGGTCTAGGTTAGGTCTGGGATTTGCACTCATCAGGCTCATACTTTCGCATTCTTCACATACCTGGCGATCATATCCTGGGTTTTTTCTGGTTTGGATTTCGTGGTAATGTGGTACCACACTGAAACAGACAATTAAGCATGGTTTCTATCAATATTTTAGAGGATATCACATGTTAGGTCTAGGTTAGCTCTGGGATTTGCACTCATCAGGCTCATACTTTCGCATATTTCTCATACTTGTTGGCCAGATTCTGGGCTTTTTTTGGCTTGGATCACGTAGTAATGTGGTACCACACTGAGACTGTCCATTAAACCTGGTTTCGATCAATATTTTAGAGGATAACGCATGTTAGGTCTATGTTAGGTCTGGGATTTGCTCTCATCAGGCTCATACATTCACATTTGCCGCATACTTGTTGGCCAGATCCTGGCTTTTCCTGTTTTGGATCAAGTGGTAATGTGGTATCGCACGGAAAGAGTCCGTTAAACCTGGTTTCGATCAATATTTTAGAGGATAACACATGATAGGTCTAGGTTAGGTCTGGGATTTGCACTCATCAGGCTCATACTTTCGCATATTTCTCATTCTTGTTGTCCAGATCCTGGGCTTTCATTGGTTTGGATCACACAGTAGTATGGTACCATACTGAAACAGTCGATTAAACCTGGTTTCGATCGATATTTTAGAGGATAACGCATTGTAGGTCTAGGTTAGGTCTGGGATTTGCTCGCATCAGGCTCATACTTTCGCATATTTCTCATTCTTGTTGTCCAGATCCTGGGGTTTCACTGGTTTGGATCACACAGTAATGTGGTACCACACTGAAACAGTCGATTAAACCTGGTTTCGATCGATATTTCAGAGGATAACGCATGTTAGGTCTTGGTTAGGCCTTGGATTTGCCCTCATCAGGCTCACACGTTCGCATTCTTCACATACCTGGCGATCAGATCCTGGGTTCTTTCTGGTTTGGATCACGTGGTAATGTGGTACCACACTGAAACAGACAATTAAGCATGGTTTCTATCAACATTTTAGAGGATAACGCATGTTAGGTCTGGGTTAGGTCTGGGATTTGCACTCATCAGGCTCATACTATCGCATATTTCTCATACTTGATGGCCAGATTCAGGGCTTTTTCTGGTTTGGATCACGTGGTAATGTGGTACCACACTGAAACAGTCAATTAAACCTAGTGTGGGTCAACATTTCAAAGGATACCTCATGTTAGGTCTAGGTTAGGTCTGGGATTTGCCCTCATCATGCTCATACTTTCGCATATTTCTCATTCTTGTTGGCCAGATCCTGGGCTTTCACTCGTTTGAATCACGTAGTTATGTGGTACCACACTGAAACAGTCAAATTAAACCTGGTTTCGATCGATATTTCAGAGGATAACGCATGTTAGGTCTAGGTTAGGTCTGGGATTTGCTCGCATCAGGCTCATACTTTCGCATATTTCTCATTCTTGTTGTCCAGATCCTGGGGTTTCACTGGTTTGGATCACACAGTAATGTGGTACCACACTGAAACAGTCGATTAAACCTGGTTTCGATCGATATTTCAGAGGATAACGCATGTTAGGTCTAGGTTAGGTCTGGGATTTGCTCTCATCAGGCTCATACATTCGCATATTTCTCATACTTGATGGCCAGATCCTGGGCTTTTTCTGGTTTGGATCACGTAGTAATGTGGTACCACACTGAAACAGTGGACTAAACCTGGTCTCGGTCAATATTTTAGAGGATAAAGCATGTTTGGTCTAGGTTAGGTCTGGGATTTGCACCCATCAGGCTCATACTTTCGCATATTTCTCATACTTGTTGGCCAGGTTCTAGGCTTTTTTTGGTTTCGATCACGTAGTAATGTGGTACCACATTGAAACTGTCCATTAAACCTGGTTTCGATCAATATTTTAGAGGATAACGCATGTTAGGTCTTGGTTAGGCCTTGGATTTGCCCTCATCAGGCTCACACGTTCGCATTCTTCACATACCTGGCGATCAGATCCTGGGTTTTTTCTGGTTTGGATCACGTGGTAATGTGGTACCACACTGAAACAGACAATTAAGCATGGTTTCTATCAATATATTAGAGGATAACGCATGTTAGGTCTAGGTTAGGTCTGGGATTTGCACTCATCAGGCTCATACTATCGCATATTTCTCATACTTGATGGCCAGATTCAGGGCTTTTTCTGGTTTGGATCACGTGGTAATGTGGTACCACACTGAAACAGTCAATTAAACCTAGTGTGGGTCAACATTTCAAAGGATACCTCATGTTAGGTCTAGGTTAGGTCTGGGATTTGCCCTCATCATGCTCATACTTTCGCATATTTCTCATTCTTGTTGGCCAGATCCTGGGCTTTCACTCGTTTGAATCACGTAGTTATGTGGTACCACACTGAAACAGTCAAATTAAACCTAGTCTCGATCAGTATTTTAGAGGATAACACATGTTAGGTCTAGGTTTGGTCTGGGATTTGCGCTCATCAGGCTCATACTTTCGCATATTTCTCATACTTGATGGCCAGATTCAGGGCTTTTTCTGGTTTGGATCACGTGGTAATGTGGTACCACACTGAAACAGTCAATTAAACCTAGTCTCGGTCAACATTTCAAAGGATACCTCATGTTAGGTCTAGGTTAGGTCTGGGATTTGCTCTCATCAGGCTCATACATTCGCATATTTCTCATACTTGATGGCCAGATCCTGGGCTTTTTCTGGTTTGGATCACGTAGTAATGTGGTACTACACTGAAACAGTCAAATTAAACCTAGTCTCGATCAGTATTTTAGAGGATAACACATGTTAGGTCTAGGTTTGGTCTGGGATTTGCGCTCATCAGGCTCATACTTTCGCATATTTCTCATACTTGATGGCCAGATTCAGGGCTTTTTCTGGTTTGGATCACGTGGTAATGTGGTACCACACTGAAACAGTCAATTAAACCTAGTCTCGGTCAACATTTCAAAGGATACCTCATGTTAGGTCTAGGTTAGGTCTGGGATTTGCTCTCATCAGGCTCATACATTCGCATATTTCTCATACTTGATGGCCAGATCCTGGGCTTTTTCTGGTTTGGATCACGTAGTAATGTGGTACTACACTGAAACAGTCGACTAAACCTGGTCTCGATCAATCTTTTAGAGAATAACGCATGCTAGGTCTGGGTTAGGTCTGGGATTTGCCCTCATCATGCTCATACTTTCGCATATTTCTCATTCTTGTTGGCCAGATCCTGGGCTTTCACTCGTTTGAATCACGTAGTTATGTGGTACCACACTGAAACAGTCAAATTAAACCTGGTCTCGATCAGTATTTTAGAGAATAACGCATGCTAGGTCTGGGTTAGGTCGGGATTTGCCCTCATCAGTCTCATACTTTCGCATTCTTCAGATACTTCTTGAACAAATCCCGTGTTTTTTCTGGTTTGGATCACATAGTAATGTGGTACCATACTGAAACAGCCGATGAAACCAGGTTTCGATCAATATTTTAGATGATAACGCATGTTAGGTCTAGGTTAGGTCTGGGATTTGCTCTCATCAGGCTCATACATTCGCATATTTCTCATACTTGATGGCCAGATCCTGGGCTTTTTCTGGTTTGGATCACGTAGTAATGTGGTACTACACTGAAACAGTCGACTAAACCTGGTCTCGATCAATCTTTTAGAGAATGACGCATGCTAGGTCTGGGTTAGGTCGGGATTTGCCCTCATCAGTCTCATACTTTCGCATTCTTCAGATACTTCTTGAACAAATCCCGTGTTTTTTCTGGTTTGGATCACATAGTAATGTGGTACCATACTGAAACAGCCGATGAAACCAGGTTTCGATCAATCTTTTAGAGAATAACGCATGCTAGGTCTGGGTTAGGTCGGGATTTGCCCTCATCAGTCTCATACTTTCGCATTCTTCAGATACTTCTTGAACAAATCCCGTGTTTTTTCTGGTTTGGATCACATAGTAATGTGGTACCATACTGAAACAGCCGATGAAACCAGGTTTCGATCAATACTTTAGATGATAACGCATGTTAGGTCTAGGTTAGGCCTGGGATTTGCCCTCATCAGACTCATACTTTCGCATTCTTCACATACTTGTGGAACACATCCTGGTTTCTTTCTGGTTTGGATCACGTAGTAATGTGGTAACACACTGAAACAGTCGACTAAACCTTGTTTCGATAAATATTTTAGAGGATAACGCATGTTAGGTCTGGGTTAGGTCTAGGATTTGCACTCATCAGCCTCATACTTTCGCATTTTTCGCATACTCGTTGGCCAGATCCTGGGCTTTTTCTGGTTTGGATCACGTGGTAATGTGGTACCACACTGAAACAGTCAATTAAACCTAGTCTGGGTCAACATTTCAAAGGATAACGCATGCTAGGTCTAGGTTAGGTCTCGGATTTGCACTCATCAGGCTCATACTTTCGCATATTTCTCATACTTGATGGCCAGATCCTGGCCTTTTTCTGGTTTGGATCACGTAGTAATGTGGTACCACACTGAAACAGTCGACTAAACCTGGTTTCGGTGAATATTGTAGAGGATAACGCATGTTAGGTCAAGGTTAGGTCTGGGATTTGCTCTCATCAGGCTCATACTTCCGCATATTTCTCATACTCGATGGCCAGTTCCTGGGCTTTTTCTGGTTTGGATCACGTAGTAATGTGGTACCACACTGAAACAGTCGACTAAACCTGGTCTCGGTCAATATTTTAGAGGATAACGCATGTTAGGTCTAGGTTAGGTCTGGGATTTGCTCGCATCAGGCTCATACTTTCGCATTCTTCAGATACTTCTTGAACAAATCCCGTGTTTTTTCTGGTTTGGATCACATAGTAATGTGGTACCATACTGAAACAGCCGATGATACCAGGTTTCGATCAATATTTTAGAGGATAACGCATGTTAGGTCTGGGTTAGGTCTAGGATTTGCACTCATCAGCCTCATACTTTCGCATTTTTCGCATACTCGTTGGACAGATCCTGGGCCTTTTCTGGTTTGGATCAAGTGGTAATGTGGTATCACACTGAAACAGTCCATTAAACCTGGTTTCGATCAATATTTTAGAGGATAACACATGATAGGTCTAGGTTAGGTCTGGGATTTGCACTCATCAGGCTCATACTTTCGCATATTTCTCATACTTGATGGCCAGATCCTGGCCTTTTTCTGGTTTGGATCACGTAGTAATGTGGTACCACACTGAAACAGTCGACTAAACCTGGTCTCGGTCAATATTTTAGGGGATAAAGCATGTTAGGTCTAGGTTAGGTCTGGGATTTGCACTCATCAGGCTCATACTTTCGCATTCTTCACATACCTGGCGATCATATCCTGGGTTTTTTCTGGTTTGGATCTCGTGGTAATGTGGTACCACACTGAAACAGACAATTAAGCATGGTTTCTATCAATATTTTAGAGGATAACACATGTTAGGTCTAGGTTAGGTCTGGGATTTGCTATCATCATGCTCATACTTTCGCATATTTCTCATTCTTGTTGTCCAGATCCTGGGCTTTCATTGGTTTGGATCACACAGAAGTATGGTACCATACTGAAGCAGTCGATTAAACCTGGTTTCGATCGATATTTTAGAGGATAACGCATTGTAGGTCTAGGTTAGGTCTCGGATTTGCACCCATCAGGCTCATACTTTCGCATATTTCTCATACTTGATGGCCAGATCCTGGCCTTTTTCTGGTTTGGATCACGTAGTAATGTGGTACCACACTGAAACAGTCGACTAAACCTGGTTTCGGTGAATATTTTAGAGGATAACGCATGTTAGGTCTAGGTTAGGTCTGGGATTTGCTCGCATCAGGCTCATACTTTCGCATATTTCTCATTCTTGTTGTCCAGATCCTGGGGTTTCACTGGTTTGGATCACACAGTAATGTGGTACCACACTGAAACAGTCGATTAAACCTGGTTTCGATCAATATTTTAGAGGATAACGCATGTTAGGTCTTGGTTAGGCCTTGGATTTGCCCTCATCAGGCTCACACGTTCGCATTCTTCACATACCTGGCGATCAGATCCTGGGTTTTTTCTGGTTTGGATCACGTGGTAATGTGGTACCACACTGAAGCAGACAATTAAGCATGGTTTCTATCAATATTTTAGAGGATAACGCATGTTAGGTCTGGGTTAGGTCTGGGATTTGCACTCATCAGGCTCATACTATCGCATATTTCTCATACTTGATGGCCAGATTCAGGGCTTTTTCTGGTTTGGATCACGTGGTAATGTGGTACCACACTGAAACAGTCAATTAAACCTAGTGTGGGTCAACATTTCAAAGGATACCTCATGTTAGGTCTAGGTTAGGTCTGGGATTTGCCCTCATCATGCTCATACTTTCGCATATTTCTCATTCTTGTTGGCCAGATCCTGGGCTTTCACTCGTTTGAATCACGTAGTTATGTGGTACCACACTGAAACAGTCAAATTAAACCTGGTCTCGATCAGTATTTTAGAGGATAACACATGTTAGGTCTAGGTTAGGTCTGGGATTTGCGCTCATCAGGCTCATACTTTCGCATATTTCTGATACTTGATGGCCAGATTCAGGGCTTTTTCTGGTTTGGATCACGTGGTAATGTGGTACCACACTGAAACAGTCAATTAAACCTAGTCACGGTCAACATTTCAAAGGATACCTCATGTTAGGTCTAGGTTAGGTCTGGGATTTGCTCTCATCAGGCTCATACATTCGCATTTTTCGCATACTCGTTGGCCAGAGCCTGGGCTTTTTCTGGTTTGGATCACGTGGTAATGTGGTACCACACTGAAACAGTCAATTAAACCTAGTCTGGGTCAACATTTCAAAGGATAACGCATGTTAGGTCTGGGTTAGGTCTGTGGTTTGCCCTCATGAGGGTAATACTTTCGCATATTTCTCATACTTGTTGGCCAGATCCTGGGCTTTTACTGGTTTGGATCAAGTGGTAATGTGGTATCACACTGAAACAGTCCATTAAACCTGGTTTCGATCAATATTTTAGAGGATAACACATGATAGGTCTAGGTTAGGTCTGGGATTTGCACTCATCAGGCTCATACTTTCGCATATTTCTCATACTTGATGGCCAGATCCTGGCCTTATTCTGGTTTGGATCACGTAGTAATGTGGTACCACACTGAAACAGTCGACTAAACCTGGTCTCGGTCAATATTTTAGAGGATAACGCATGTTAGGTCTAGGTTAGGTCTGGTATTTGCTCTCATGAGGCAAATACTTTCGCATATTTCTCATACTTGTTGGCCAGATCCTGAGCTTTTACTGGTTTGGATCAAGTGGTAATGTGGTCGCCCAGAGGCTCCGGGAGCAGCTGGGCGAGCGAGGTGTCCGGGTCGCCCGGCCCACGAAGCGCACGGAGATGCGCATTTGTGGGCTGGACGACTCGGTCAGCGCACAGGATGTGTCCCGTGCCCTTGCGAGGGCGGGGGACTGTCCTGTGGAGGACCTGCGGATCGGAGAGATCCGCAGGTCGCCCTCCGGCCTCGGGTCGGTGTGGGCCCGGTGCCCCCTCTCCGTCGCCCGTAAGGTGGCGGAATCCGGGAGGGTGTTGGTGGGATGGGTTTCGGCGCGAGTGGAAATCCTCGCGCCGCGCCCGCTGCAGTGTCACCGCTGCCTCGAATTGGGGCACGTGAGGCAGTGGTGCACCTCGCCGGTGGACCGCAGCGGTCAGTGTTACCGCTGCGGTGCCAAAGAGCACCGTGCGAGCCAGTGCTCGGCGGCCCCCCACTGCCCGCTGTGTGCGGACATGGGGAGGCCAGCCGATCACAGGGTGGGGAGCAAGAAGTGCTCCCCCCCCTCCCGGAAGGAGAGGAAGAGGCGGGCTGCACCGGCTCCGGTGCCGAGGGCGGTGGCATCGTCCTCCATGGAGGTGGACGGTGCTACGGGGACGGACGGCCGGGAGGAGGCTGGCGCGGCCATTAATTAATGCCGCCCCGCCTCCTCCTCCAGGCCAACCTCAACCACTGCCGCGCGGCACAGGACTTGATGTCCCAAGTCCTCGCGGAGTGGGGGGTTGGCCTGGCGGTCGCCGCCGAGCCGTACCGCGTCCCTGATCACCCTCATTGGGTGGGCGACGCGGACGGCTTGGTGGCGACGGTATGGGGAGGGGGCGACGGGTCCCCACCGTTCTCCTTGCTGGAGCGCGGTCGGGGATTCGTCGCCGTGGACTGGGGGGGAGTCGCTGTGGTGGGGTGCTACATTTCGCCCCGTAGCGGTCACGCTGCGTTCGAGCTGTACTTGGCCGAGGTCGCGGCATGCGTGCAGCGCTACGCGGCCCGGCCGGTGCTGGTCCTGGGGGATTTTAATGCCAAGTCGGTGGCTTGGGGATCCCCCAGGACCTCCGTTCGCGGCGGGATCCTGGGCGATTGGGCGGCGGGGCTCGACCTCCGGATATTGAACCGGGGGTCGGAGAACACATGCGTGCGGCGATATGGGGGGTCCATCGTGGATGTTGGATTCGCGACCCCCAACGCCGTGCGCATGGTGTCGGGTTGGCACGTGGTCGCGGGGGCAGAGACACTCTCCGATCACCGGTACATCCGGATGGAGGTCTCTGCCGCCGCGAGTGCATCCCGACACGGCCGCCTGCGTGGCACCCCACCACGCCGCTGGGCGCTTCGGCGCCTGGACAAGGACGCCCTGATGGCAGCTGCCCTCGCTGCAACTTGGCCGCAGGGAGCGGCCGAGTTGCCGAGCATAGAGGAGGAGGTCGCCCGGCTCGGAGCATTGGTCGCGGGTATTTGCGACGCGGCGATGCCTCGGGTCGGGCGGGCTTCTCCTCGCCGGGCGGTGTACTGGTGGTCGGACGCGATCGCGGAGTTGCGAGTCGCGACTGTCCGCGCCCGACGCCAGTACACCCGCGCGCGCCGTCGTCAGCGTACAGGCGACGGCGTGGCGCGAGCGAGGGCAGCTGATGACCTGTATGGAGCATACCGCGTGGCGCGGGTTGCTCTGCAGGTCGCCATCAAACGGGCCAAGACCCAGGCATGGAAGGAGCTCCTCCAGACCCTTGATGACGATCCATGGGGGCGCCCATATAAGGTGGTGCTGAATAAGCTCCGCCCGTGGGCGCCCCCCGTCACCGAGGGTCTTGACCCCCGGCTGCTGGAGGACGTGGTCAATACACTCTTCCCAATTGGGGAGAGGGGACCGCGTCCTCCGGCGGCGGCGGCTGTCCCAGTGGAGTGGACGGCCGAGCTGGGGGTCACGCAGGAGGAGCTGGCAGCGGCCATCAGACGGCTCGGGGTTCGTAACACGGCCCCGGGTCCGGATGGTGTGCCCGGCCGGGTTTGGGTCTTGACCCAGGGCGTCCTTGGGGCCGACCTCAGGCGGTTGTTCGACCGCTGCCTGAGGGACGGGCGATTCCCCCCCAGTTGGAAGGTGGCGAGGATGGTCCTCCTCCGGAAGGAGGGTCGGCCCGCGGAGTCTCCCTCCGCATACCGGCCCATTTGTCTCCTCGACGAGGTGGGCAAGCTCTTCGAGCGTGTGATTGCTGCCCGCCTCGTCGAGCACCTGTCGCGGGGTGATCCCGGTCTGGCCGACTGCCAGTTCGGTTTCCGGGGGGGCCGATCGACTATCGACGCGATAGGTCGTGTGAGGGCCCTCTCGGAGGCGGCCGTCTCCCGGGGAGGGGTGGCATTGGCAATATCCTTGGATATTGCCAATGCCTTTAACACCCTCCCCTGGGAAGAGATAAGGAGGGGACTCGAATATCATCGAGTCCCCCCTTGTCTCAGGGCGGTCGTCGGGGATTATCTCCGCGGCAGGTGGATCGAGTATCCGGGCCGGGATGGTGATATGCGGAGGGAGGTGTACTGCGGTGTTCCGCAGGGGTCGGTCCTCGGGCCACTCCTGTGGAACATCGCGTACGACTCGGTGTTGCGGGCCGGCCTCCCCGACGGCGTCAGCACGGTGTGTTATGCGGATGACACACTGGTGCTGGCCGTCGGGGCGCACTGGGGGAGGGCCATGCGTCGCGCGGAGGAGGGGTCGCAACGCGTCGTCGACCGGATCAGGGGGATGGGGATGACGGTGGCGGTCCATAAGACCGAGGTGATTGCGTTTCATTCACCTCGGCAGGATCCGCCACCCCCTCTGATTCGGGTGGGTGGGGCTGACATCGAGGTGAAGCCCCAGATCAGGTATCTAGGGCTGATCCTCGATAGCCACTGGCGTTTCGAGAAGCATTTCCGCTGCCTGGTCCCCCGGTTGGAAAGGATGGTTGTGGCTCTGGGCCGGATCCTGCCCAACCTGGGGGGCCCGGCGGGCCGAGTTCGTCGCCTCTATGTGGCAATGGTCCAGTCGGTGGCCCTATACGGGCCCCCGTCTGGGCGGACGACATGGCTGCCTCCCGGCGCAGCATGACTATGCTGCGTCGGGTACAGAGGCGCATGGCGCTCAGGGTCGTCCGCGGGTATCGGACCATGTCACATGAGGCGGCGACGGTTCTAGCGGGGATGCCGCCCATGGACCTGCTCGCGCGGTCACACGCGGTGATGTACCGGCACCGCGTCGACCGACGCGCGGGGGTGGGGGCGGTCCCGGGCGGGCAGGAACCTGCTTGGGGCGATTTGAAGCGCCAGGCCCGGCAGTCCGTGTTGCTCGCGTGGCAGGAGCGGCTGGCTCTGCCAACCGCGGGGCACCGGACTGTCGGGGCTGTTCGGCCACTCCTGAAGGAGTGGCTGGGCAGAGGCCATGGCAGCCTCACCTACCGGATGGCACAGGTATTTTCCGGGCATGGCAGCTTCGGAAGATACCTGTGCCGGATAGGGAAGGAGCCGACGGCGCGTTGCTGCCACAGCGACGCTGAGCAGGACACGGCGGATCATACCCTGGAGGTATGCCCCGCGTGGGAGGGGGAGCGCCGTGTCCTGGTCGGCGTCGTCGGGCGGGATGTCTCGCTGCCGGGCGTGGTGCGCGCCATGCTCGGCAGCGAGGAGAAGTGGAGGGCCGTGGCCTCCTTCTGCGAGAACGTAATGTTGCAGAAGGAGGCCGCGGGGAGGGAGCGCGAGCTTCAGCGGCGTGCTGAAGCGCGCGCTCGTGCGGTGGCCCGAGGTCGTCGCCCGGTCGCGAGGCGTCGCGGGCGGCCGCCTCGGCGTGGCGGATGACCTAGGCTGGGAGGGGGGTCCTGAGGGGACCCTCCTCCCGCCAGGCGGCGCCGGGTCGGACCGGTTGGGGGTAGGAGTGCCTTCCCCTACCGGTCCGACGCAAGGGGAGGCACCCTCGGCGGTCTGGTGCGGCCATGAACGCCCGGCCGCCGAGGGATGGAAACGGGGTCGCGGGCGGTTGCGAGTTGGGGCTCGCAGCCGCCACTAAACGCGGCCCCGGGACGGATAGCGGCGGGATGGTGTGGCCCCGTCCCGCCGCTATGAGGCAGTGTGTCTACTGGGGGGACCGATTGTCCCCCCGGGGGATGGGCGCGAAAGCGCGGGCACGGGGAGGATACCGGAAGAATGCTTCGAGCGATTCCCGGTATCCTCCCAAAGCGTGCCGAAGGGTCACCGTGGGGTTTTTAGTGGGTAGGTCCCGCGCCTGTCGTTGTACGGGCGCGGGGAATCCCACACACGCCTCCCACCTCTCCCCAAGGAGGTGGGAGGGAGTCTTTCGAAGATTTTCCCCACGACAAAAAAAAAAAAAAAAAAAAAAAGTGGTAATGTGGTATCACACTGAAACAGTCCATTAAACCTGGTTTCGATCAATATTTTAGAGGATAACACATGATAGGTCTAGGTTAGGTCTGGGATTTGCACTCATCAGGCTCATACTCTCGCATATTTCTCATACTTGTTGACCAGATTCTGGGCTTTTTTTGGCTTGGATCACGTAGTAATGTGGCACCATACTGAAACTGTCCATTAAACCTGGTTTCGATCAATATTTTAGAGGATAACGCATGTTAGGTCTAGGTTAGGTCTGGGATCTGCCCTCATCAGGCTCACACGTTCGCATTCTTCACATACCTGGTGAACAGATCGTGGGTTTTTTCTGGTTTGCATCACGTGGTAATGTGGTAGCACACAGAAACAGACAATTATGCCTGGTTTCTATCAATATTTTAGAGGATAACACATGATAGGTCTAGGTTAGGTCTGGGATTTGCACTCATCAGGCTCATACTTTCGCATATTTCTCATACTTGATGGCCAGATCCTGGCCTTTTTCTGATTTGGATCACGTAGTAATGTGGTACCACACTGGAACAGTCGACTAAACCTGGTCTCGGTCAATATTTTAGAGGATAAAGCATGTTAGGTCTAGGTTAGGTCTGGGATTTGCACTCATCAGGCTCATACTTTCGCATTCTTCACATACCTGGCGATCATATCCTGGGTTTTTTCTGGTTTGGATCACGTGGTAATGTGGTACCACACTGAAACAGACAATTAAGCATGGTTTCTATCAATATTTCAGAGGATATCACATGTTAGGTCTAGGTTAGTTCTGGGATTTGCACTCATCAGGCTCATACTTTCGCATATATCTCTTACTTGATGGCCAGATTCTGGGCTCTTTCTGGATTGGATCACGTAGTAATGTGGTACCACACAAAAACAATCGACTAAGCCTGGTCGCGATCAATATTTTAGAGTATAACGCATGTTAGGTCTGGATTAGGTATGGGATTTGCCCTCATCAGTCTCATACTTTCGCATTCTTCACATACTTCTTGAACAGATACTGGGTTTTTTCTGGTTTGGATCACATAGTAGTGTGGTACCACACTGAAAGAGTCGATTAAACCTTGTTTCGATCGATATTTTAGAGGACAACGCATATTAGGTCTGGATTAGGTCTGGGATTTGCACTCATCAGCCTCATACTTTCGCATATTTCTCATACTTGATGGCCAGATTCAGGGCTTTTTCTGGTTTGGATCACGTGGTAATGTGGTATCACACAGAAACAGTACGTTAAACCTGGTTTCGATCGATATTTTAGAGGATAACGCATGTTAGGTCTAGGTTAGGTCTGGGATTTGCACTCATCAGGCTCATACTTTCGCATTCTTCACATACTTCTTGAACAGATACAGGGTTTTTTCTGGTTTGGATTACAAAGTAGTGTGGTACCACACTGAAAGAGTCGATAAAACCTAGTTTCGATCGATATTTTAGAGGACAACGCATGTTAGGTCTGAATTAGGTCTGGGATTTGCCCTCATCAGGGTCATACATTCACATTTTCCGCATACTTGTTGGCCAGATCCCGGGCTTTTTCTGGTTTGGATCACGTGGTAATGTGGTATCACACAGAAACAGTACGTTAAACCTGGTTTCGATCAATATTTTAAAGGATAACGCATGTTAGGTCTAGATTAGGTCTAGGATTTGCCCTCATCATGCTCATACTTTCGCATATTTCTCATTCGTGTTGGCCAGATCCTGGGCTTTCACTCGTTTGGATCACGTAGTTATGTGGTACCACACTGATACAGTCAAATGAAACTTGGTCTCGATCAGTATTTTAGAGGATAACACATGATAGGTCTAGGTTAGGTCTGGGATTTGCAGTCATCAGGCTCATACTTTCGCATATTTCTCATACTCGATGGCCAGATTCTGGGCTTTTTTTGGTTCGGATCACGCTGCAATGTGGTACCACACTGAAACAGTCCATTAAACCTGGTTTCGATGAATATTTTAGAGGATAACGCAACTTAGGTCTTGGTTAGGACTTGGATTTGCCCTCGTAAGGCTCACACGTTCGCATTCTTCACATACCTGGTGAACAGATCATGGGTTTTTTCTGGTTTGCATCACGTGGTAATGTGGTAGCACACTGAAACAGTCCATTAAACCTGGTTTCGATCAATATTTTAGAGGATAACACATGATAGGTCTAGGTTAGTTCTGGGATTTGCACTCATCAGGCTCATACTTCCGCATATTTCTCATTCTTGTTGGCCAGGTCCTGGGCTATCACTCGTTTGGATCACGTAGTTATGTGGTACCACACTGAAACAGTCAAATTAAACCTGGTTTCTATCAATATTTTAGAGGATAACGCATGTTAGGTCTATGTTAGGTCTGGGATTTGCTCTCATCAGGCTCATACATTCACATTTTCCGCATACTTGTTGGCCAGATCCTGGGCTTTTTCTGGTTTGGATCAAGTGGTAATGTGGTATCACACTGAAACAGTCCATTAAACCTGGTTTCGATCAATATTTTAGAGGATAACACATGATAGGTCTAGGTTAGTTCTGGGATTTGCACTCATCAGGCTCATACTTCCGCATATTTCTCATTCTTGTTGGCCAGGTCCTGGGCTATCACTCGTTTGGATCACGTAGTTATGTGGTACCACACTGAAACAGTCAAATTAAACCTGGTTTCTATCAATATTTTAGAGGATAACGCATGTTAGGTCTAGGTTAGGTCTGGGATTTGCCCTCATCAGGCTCACACGTTCGCATATTTCTCATACTTGATGGCCAGATCCTGGGCTTTTTCTCGCTTGGATCACGTAGTAATGTGGTACCACACTGAAACAGTCGACTAAACCTGGTCTCGGTCAATATTTTAGAGGACAACGCATGTTAGGTCTAGGTTAGGTCTGGGATTTGCACTCATCAGGCTCATACTTTCGCATATTTCTCATACTTGTTGGCCAGATTCTGGGCTTTTTTTGGCTTGGATCACGTAGTAATGTGGTACCACGCTGAAACTGTACATTAAACCTGGTTTCGATCAATATTTTAGAGGATAACGCATGTTAGGTCTATGTTAGGTCTGGGATTTGCTCTCATCAGGCTCATACATTCACATTTTCCGCATACTTGTTGGCCAGATCCTGGGCTTTTTCTGGTTTGGATCAAGTGGTAATGTGGTATCACACTGAAACAGTCCATTAAACCTGGTTTCGATCAATATTTTAGAGGATAACACATGATAGGTCTAGGTTAGTTCTGGGATTTGCACTCATCAGGCTCATACTTCCGCATATTTCTCATTCTTGTTGGCCAGGTCCTGGGCTATCACTCGTTTGGATCACGTAGTTATGTGGTACCACACTGAAACAGTCAAATTAAACCTGGTTTCTATCAATATTTTAGAGGATAACGCATGTTACGTCTAGGTTAGGTCTGGGATTTGCCCTCATCAGGCTCACACGTTCGCATTCTTCACATACCTGGTGAACAGATCGTGGGTTTTTTCTGGTTTGCATCACGTGGTAATGTGGTAGCACACTGAAACAGACAATTATGCCTGGTTTCTATCAATATTTTAGAGGATAACACATGTTAGGCCTAGGTTAGTTCTGGGATTTGCACTCATCAGGCTCATACTTTCGCATATATCTCATTCTTGTTGTCCAGATCCTGGGCTTTCATTGGTTTGGATCACACAGTAGTATGGTACCATACTGAAACAGTCGATTAAACCTGGTTACGATCGATATTTTAGCGGATAACGCATTGTAGGTCTAGGTCAGGTCTCGGATTTGCACTCATCAGGCTCATACTTTCGCATATTTCTCATACTTGATGGCCAGATCCTGGCCTTTTTCTGGTTTGGATCACGTAGTAATGTGGTACCACACTGAAACAGACAATTAAGCATGGTTTCTATCAATATTTTAGAGGATATCACATGTTAGGTCTAGGTTAGTTCTGGGATTTGCACTCATCAGGCTCATACTTTCGCATATATCTCTTACTTGATGGCCAGATTCTGGGCTCTTTCTGGATTGGATCACGTAGTAATGTGGTACCACACAAAAACAGTCGACTAAGCCTGGTCGCGATCAATATTTTAGAGTATAACGCATGTTAGGTCTGGATTAGGTATGGGATTTGCCCTCATCAGTCTCATACTTTCGCATTCTTCACATACTTCTTGAACAGATACTGGGTTTTTTCTGGTTTGGATCACATAGTAGTGTGGTACCACACTGAAAGAGTCGATTAAACCTTGTTTCGATCGATATTTTAGAGGACAACGCATATTAGGTCTGGATTAGGTCTGGGATTTGCACTCATCAGCCTCATACTTTCGCATATTTCTCATACTTGATGGCCAGATTCAGGGCTTTTTCTGGTTTGGATCACGTGGTAATGTGGTATCACACAGAAACAGTACGTTAAACCTGGTTTCGATCGATATTTTAGAGGATAACGCATGTTAGCTCTAGGTTAGGTCTGGGATTTGCACTCATCAGGCTCATACTTTCGCATATTTCTCATACTTGTTGGCCAGATTCTGGGCTTTTTTTGGCTTGGATCACGTAGTAATGTGGTACCACACTGAGACTGTCCATTAAACCTGGTTTCGATCAATATTTTAGAGGATAACGCATGTTAGGTCTATGTTAGGTCTGGGATTTGCTCTCATCAGGCTCATACATTCACATTTTCCGCATACTTGTTGGCCAGATCCTGCCTTTTCCTGTTTTGGATCAAGTGGTAATGTGGTATCACACGGAAAGAGTCCATTAAACCTGGTTTCGATCAATATTTTAGAGGATAACACATGATAGGTCTAGGTTAGGTCTGGGATTTGCACTCATCAGGCTCATACTTTCGCATTCTTCACATACTTCTTGAACAGATACTGGGTTTTTTCTGGTTTGGATTACATAGTAGTGTGGTACCACACTGAAAGAGTCGATAAAACCTAGTTTCGATCGATATTTTAGAGGACAACGCATGTTAGGTCTGGATTAGGTCTGGGATTTGCACTCATCAGCCTCATACTTTCGCATATTTCTCATACTTGATGGCCAGATTCAGGGCTTTTTCTGGTTTGGATCACGTGGTAATGTGGTATCACACAGAAACAGTACGTTAAACCTGGTTTCGATCGATATTTTAGAGGATAACGCATGTTAGGTCTAGGTTAGGTCTGGGATTTGCACTCATCAGGCTCATACTTCCGCATATTTCTCATACTCGATGGCCAGTTCCTGGGCTTTCACTCGTTTGGATCACGTAGTTATGTGGTACCACACTGATACAGTCAAATGAAACTTGGTCTCGATCAGTATTTTAGAGGATAACACATGATAGGTCTAGGTTAGGTCTGGGATTTGCAGTCATCAGGCTCATACTTTCGCATATTTCTCATACTCGATGGCCAGATTCTGGGCTTTTTTTGGTTCGGATCACGCTGCAATGTGGTACCACACTGAAACAGTCCATTAAACCTGGTTTCGATGAATATTTTAGAGGATAACGCAACTTAGGTCTTGGTTAGGACTTGGATTTGCCCTCGTAAGGCTCACACGTTCGCATTCTTCACATACCTGGTGAACAGATCATGGGTTTTTTCTGGTTTGCATCACGTGGTAATGTGGTAGCACACTGAAACAGTCCATTAGACCTGGTTTCGATCAATATTTTAGAGGATAACACATGATAGGTCTAGGTTAGTTCTGGGATTTGCACTCATCAGGCTCATACTTCCGCATATTTCTCATTCTTGTTGGCCAGGTCCTGGGCTATCACTCGTTTGGATCACGTAGTTATGTGGTACCACACTGAAACAGTCAAATTAAACCTGGTTTCTATCAATATTTTAGAGGATAACGCATGTTAGGTCTATGTTAGGTCTGGGATTTGCTCTCATCAGGCTCATACATTCACATTTTCCGCATACTTGTTGGCCAGATCCTGGGCTTTTTCTGGTTTGGATCAAGTGGTAATGTGGTATCACACTGAAACAGTCCATTAAACCTGGTTTCGATCAATATTTTAGAGGATAACACATGATAGGTCTAGGTTAGTTCTGGGATTTGCACTCATCAGGCTCATACTTCCGCATATTTCTCATTCTTGTTGGCCAGGTCCTGGGCTATCACTCGTTTGGATCACGTAGTTATGTGGTACCACACTGAAACAGTCAAATTAAACCTGGTTTCTAACAATATTTTAGAGGATAACGCATGTTAGGTCTAGGTTAGGTCTGGGATTTGCCCTCATCAGGCTCACACGTTCGCATATTTCTCATACTTGATGGCCAGATCCTGGGCTTTTTCTCGCTTGGATCACGTAGTAATGTGGTACCACACTGAAACAGTCGACTAAACCTGGTCTCGGTCAATATTTTAGAGGACAACGCATGTTAGGTCTAGGTTAGGTCTGGGATTTGCACTCATCAGGCTCATACTTTCGCATATTTCTCATACTTGTTGGCCAGATTCTGGGCTTTTTTTGGCTTGGATCACGTAGTAATGTGGTACCACGCTGAAACTGTACATTAAACCTGGTTTCGATCAATATTTTAGAGGATAACGCATGTTAGGTCTATGTTAGGTCTGGGATTTGCTCTCATCAGGCTCATACATTCACATTTTCCGCATAATTGTTGGCCAGATCCTGGGCTTTTTCTGGTTTGGATCAAGTGGTAATGTGGTATCACACTGAAACAGTCCATTAAACCTGGTTTCGATCAATATTTTAGAGGATAACACATGATAGGTCTAGGTTAGTTCTGGGATTTGCACTCATCAGGCTCATACTTCCGCATATTTCTCATTCTTGTTGGCCAGGTCCTGGGCTATCACTCGTTTGGATCACGTAGTTATGTGGTACCACACTGAAACAGTCAAATTAAACCTGGTTTCTATCAATATTTTAGAGGATAACGCATGTTACGTCTAGGTTAGGTCTGGGATTTGCCCTCATCAGGCTCACACGTTCGCATTCTTCACATACCTGGTGAACAGATCGTGGGTTTTTTCTGGTTTGCATCACGTGGTAATGTGGTAGCACACTGAAACAGACAATTATGCCTGGTTTCTATCAATATTTTAGAGGATAACACATGTTAGGCCTAGGTTAGTTCTGGGATTTGCACTCATCAGGCTCATACTTTCGCATATATCTCATTCTTGTTGTCCAGATCCTGGGCTTTCATTGGTTTGGATCACACAGTAGTATGGTACCATACTGAAACAGTCGATTAAACCTGGTTACGATCGATATTTTAGCGGATAACGCATTGTAGGTCTAGGTTAGGTCTCGGATTTGCACTCATCAGGCTCATACTTTCGCATATTTCTCATACTTGATGGCCAGATCCTGGCCTTTTTCTGGTTTGGATCACGTAGTAATGTGGTACCACACTGAAACAGACAATTAAGCATGGTTTCTATCAATATTTTAGAGGATATCACATGTTAGGTCTAGGTTAGTTCTGGGATTTGCACTCATCAGGCTCATACTTTCGCATATATCTCTTACTTGATGGCCAGATTCTGGGCTCTTTCTGGATTGGATCACGTAGTAATGTGGTACCACACAAAAACAGTCGACTAAGCCTGGTCGCGATCAATATTTTAGAGTATAACGCATGTTAGGTCTGGATTAGGTATGGGATTTGCCCTCATCAGTCTCATACTTTCGCATTCTTCACATACTTCTTGAACAGATACTGGGTTTTTTCTGGTTTGGATCACATAGTAGTGTGGTACCACACTGAAAGAGTCGATTAAACCTTGTTTCGATCGATATTTTAGAGGACAACGCATATTAGGTCTGGATTAGGTCTGGGATTTGCACTCATCAGCCTCATACTTTCGCATATTTCTCATACTTGATGGCCAGATTCAGGGCTTTTTCTGGTTTGGATCACGTGGTAATGTGGTATCACACAGAAACAGTACGTTAAACCTGGTTTCGATCGATATTTTAGAGGATAACGCATGTTAGCTCTAGGTTAGGTCTGGGATTTGCACTCATCAGGCTCATACTTTCGCATATTTCTCATACTTGTTGGCCAGATTCTGGGCTTTTTTTGGCTTGGATCACGTAGTAATGTGGTACCACACTGAGACTGTCCATTAAACCTGGTTTCGATCAATATTTTAGAGGATAACGCATGTTAGGTCTATGTTAGGTCTGGGATTTGCTCTCATCAGGCTCATACATTCACATTTTCCGCATACTTGTTGGCCAGATCCTGCCTTTTCCTGTTTTGGATCAAGTGGTAATGTGGTATCACACGGAAAGAGTCCATTAAACCTGGTTTCGATCAATATTTTAGAGGATAACACATGATAGGTCTAGGTTAGGTCTGGGATTTGCACTCATCAGGCTCATACTTTCGCATTCTTCACATACTTCTTGAACAGATACTGGGTTTTTTCTGGTTTGGATTACATAGTAGTGTGGTACCACACTGAAAGAGTCGATAAAACCTAGTTTCGATCGATATTTTAGAGGACAACGCATGTTAGGTCTGGATTAGGTCTGGGATTTGCACTCATCAGCCTCATACTTTCGCATATTTCTCATACTTGATGGCCAGATTCAGGGCTTTTTCTGGTTTGGATCACGTGGTAATGTGGTATCACACAGAAACAGTACGTTAAACCTGGTTTCGATCGATATTTTAGAGGATAACGCATGTTAGGTCTAGGTTAGGTCTGGGATTTGCACTCATCAGGCTCATACTTTCGCATATTTCTCATACTTGTTGGCCAGATTCTGGGCTTTTTTTGGCTTGGATCACGTAGTAATGTGGTACCACACTGAGACTGTCCATTAAACCTGGTTTCGATCAATATTTTAGAGGATAACGCATGTTAGGTCTATGTTAGGTCTGGGATTTGCTCTCATCAGGCTCATACATTCACATTTTCCGCATACTTGTTGGCCAGATCCCGGGCTTTTTCTGGTTTGGATCAAGTGGTAATGTGGTATCACACAGAAACAGTACGTTAAACCTGGTTTCGATCAATATTTTAGATGATAACGCATGTTAGGTCTAGGTTAGGCCTGGGATTTGCCCTCATCATGCTCATACTTTCGCAAATTTCTCATTCTTGTTGGCCAGATCCTGGGCTTTCACTCGTTTGGATCACGTAGTTATGTGGTACCACACTGAAACAGTCAAATTAAACCTGGTTTCTATCAATATTTTAGAGGATAACGCATGTTAGGTCTAGGTTAGGTCTGGGATTTGCCCTCATCAGGCTCACACGTTCGCATATTTCTCATACTTGATGGCCAGATCCTGGGCTTTTTCTCGCTTGGATCACGTAGTAATGTGGTACCACACTGAAACAGTCGACTAAACCTGGTCTCGGTCAATATTTTAGAGGATAACACATGTTAGGTCTAGGTTAGGTCTGGGATTTGCACTCATCAGGCTCATACTTTCGCATATTTCTCATACTTGTTGGCCAGATTCTGGGCTTTTTTTGGCTTGGATCACGTAGTAATGTGGTACCACGCTGAAACTGTACATTAAACCTGGTTTCGATCAATATTTTAGAGGATAACGCATGTTAGGTCTATGTTAGGTCTGGGATTTGCTCTCATCAGGCTCATACATTCACATTTTCCGCATACTTGTTGGCCAGATCCTGGGCTTTTTCTGGTTTGGATCAAGTGGTAATGTGGTATCACACTGAAACAGTCCATTAAACCTGGTTTCGATCAATATTTTAGAGGATAACACATGATAGGTCTAGGTTAGTTCTGGGATTTGCACTCATCAGGCTCATACTTCCGCATATTTCTCATTCTTGTTGGCCAGGTCCTGGGCTATCACACGTTTGGATCACGTAGTTATGTGGTACCACACTGAAACAGTCAAATTAAACCTGGTTTCTATCAATATTTTAGAGGATAACTCATGTTAGGTCTAGGTTAGGGCTGGGATTTGCCCTCATCAGGCTCACACGTTCGCATTCTTCACATACCTGGTGAACAGATCGTGGGTTTTTTCTGGTTTGCATCACGTGGTAATGTGGTAGCACACTGAAACAGACAATTATGCCTGGTTTCTATCAATATTTTAGAGGATAACACATGTTAGGCCTAGGTTAGTTCTGGGATTTGCACTCATCAGGCTCATACTTTCGCATATATCTCCTGCTTGATGGCCAGATTCTGGGCTTTTTTTGGCTTGGATCACGTAGTAATGTAGTACCACGCTGAAACTTTACATTAAACCTGGTTTCGATCAATATTTAAGAGGATAACGCATGTTAGGTCTATGTTAGTTCCGGGATTTGCTCTCATCAGGCTCATACTTTCGCATATTTCTCTTACTTGTTAGCCAGATTCAGGGCTTTTTCTGGTTTGGATCACGTGGTAATGTGGTACCACACTAAAACAGTCAATTAAACCTAGTCTGGGTCAACATTTCAAAGGATAACTCATGTTAGAACTAGGTTAGGTCTGGGATTTGCACTCATCAGTCTCATACATTCGCATATTTCTCATACTTGATGGCCAGATCCTGGGCTATTTCTGGTTTGGATCACGTAGTAATGTGGTACCGCACTGAGACATTCGACTAAACATTCGACTCGGTCAATATTTTAGAGGATAACGCATGTTAGGTCTAGGTTAGGTCTGGGATTTGCACTCATCAGGCTCATACTTTCGCATATTTCTCATACTTGATGGCCAGGTCCTGGGCTATCACTCGTTTGGATCACGTAGTTATGTGGTACCACACTGAAACAGTCGACTAAACCTGGTCTCGGTCAATATTGTAGAGGATAACGCATGTTAGGTCTAGGTTAGGTCTGGGATTTGCTCTCATCAGGCTCATACTTTCGCATATTTCTCATACTTGATGGCCAGATCCTGGGCTTTTTCTGGTTTGGATCACGTAGTAATGTGGTACCACACTGAAACAGTCGACTAAACCTGGTCTCGGTCAATATTTTAGAGGATAACACATGTTAGGTCTAGGTTAGTTCTGGGATTTGCACTCATCAGGCTCATACTTTCGCATATATCTCTTACTTGATGGCCAGATTCTGGGCTCTTTCTGGATTGGATCACGTAGTAATGTAGTACCACACAAAAACAGTCGACTAAGCCTGGTCACGATCAATATTTTAGAGGATAACGCATGTTAGGTCTGGATTAGGTATGGGATTTGCCCTCATCAGGGTCATAGATTCACATTTTCCGCATACTTGTTGGTCAGATCCCGGGCTTTCTCTGGTTTGGATCACGTGGTAATGTGGTATCACACAGAAACAGTACGTTAAACCTGGTTTCTATCAATATTTTAGAGGATAACGCATGTTAGGTCTAGGTTAGGTCTGGGATTTGCCCTCATCATGCTCATACTTTCGCATATTTCTCATTCTTGTTGGCCAGATCCTGGGCTTTCACTCGTTTGGATCACGTAGTTATGTGGTACCACACTGAAACAGACAAATTAAACCTGGTCTCGATCAGTATTTTAGAGGATAACACATGATAGGTCTAGGTTATTTCTGGGATTTGCACTCATCAGGCTCATACTTCCGCATATTTCTCATTCTTGTTGGCCAGGTCCTGGGCTATCACTCGTTTGGATCACGTAGTTATGTGGTACCACACTGAAACAGTCAAATTATACCTGGTTTCTATCAATATTTTAGAGGATAACGCATGTTAGGTCTGGGTTAAGTCGGGATTTGCCCTCATCAGTCTCATGCTTTCGCATTCTTCAGATACTTCTTGAACAAATCCCGTGTTTTTTCTGGTTTGGATCACATAGTAATGTGGTACCATACTGAAACAGCCGATGATACCAGGTTTCGATCAATATTTTAGATGATAACGCATGTTAGGTCTAGGTTAGGCCTGGGATTTGCCCTCATCAGACTCATACTTTCGCATTCTTCACATACTTGTGGAACAGATCCTGGTTTCTTTCTGGTTTGGATCACGTAGTAATGTGGTAACACACTGAAACAGTCGACTAAACCTTGTTTCGATAAATATTTTAGAGGATAACGCATGTTAGGTCTGGGTTAGGTCTGGGATTTGCACTCATCAGCCTCATACTTTCGCATTTTTCGCATACTCGTTGGCCAGATCCTGGGCTTTTTCTGGTTTGGATCACGTGGTAATGTGGTACCACACTGAAACAGTCAATTAAACCTAGTCTGGGTCAACATTTCAAAGGATAACGCATGTTAGGTCTGGGTTAGGTCTGTGGTTTGCCCTCATGAGGGTAATACTTTCGCATATTTCTCATACTTGTTGGCCAGATCCTGGGCTTTTACTGGTTTGGATCAAGTGGTAATGTGGTATCACACTGAAACAGTCCATTAAGCCTGGTTTCGATCAATATTTTAGAGGATAACACATGATAGGTCTAGGTTAGGTCTGGGATTTGCACTCATCAGGCTCATACTTTCGCATATTTCTCATACTTGATGGCCAGATCCTGGCCTTTTTCTGGTTTGGATCACGTAGTAATGTGGTAACACACTGAAACAGTCGACTAAACCTTGTTTCGATAAATATTTTAGAGGATAACGCATGTTAGGTCTGGGTTAGGTCTGGGATTTGGTCTCATCAGGCTCATACATTCACATTTTCTGCATACTTGTTGGCCAGATCCTGGCTTTTCCTGTTTTGGATCAAGTGGTAATGTGGTATCGCACTGAAACAGTCGACTAAACCTGGTCTCGGTCAATAGTTTAGAGGATAACGCATGTTAGGTCTAGGTTAGGTCTGGTATTTGCTCTCATGAGGCTAATACTTTCGCATATTTCTCATACTTGTTGGCCAGATCCTGGGCTTTTACTGGTTTGGATCAAGTGGTAATGTGGTATCACACTGAAACAGTCCATTAAACCTGGTTTCGATCAATATTTTAGAGGATAACACATGATAGGTCTAGGTTAGGTCTGGGATTTGCACTCATCAGGCTCATACTTTCGCATATTTCTCATAGTTGTTGACCAGATTCTGGGCTTTTTTTGGCTTGGATCACGTAGTAACGTGGCACCACACTGAAACTGTCCATTAAACCTGGTTTCGATCAATATTTTAGAGGATAACGCATGTTAGGTCTATGTTAGGTCTGGGATTTGCTCTCATCAGGCTCATACATTCACATTTTCCGCATACTTGTTGGCCAAATCCTGGGCTTTTTCTGGTTTGGATCAAGTGGTAATGTGGTATCACACTGAAACAGTCCATTAAACCTGGTTTCGATCAATATTTTAGAGGATAACACATGATAGGTCTAGGTTAGGTCTGGGATTTGCACTCATCAGGCTCATACTTTCGCATATTTCTCATACTTGTTGGCCAGATTCTGGGCTTTCTTTGTCTTGGATCACGTAGTAATGTGGTACCACACTGAGACTGTCCATTAAACCTGGTTTCGATCAATATTTTAGAGGATAACGCATGTTAGGTCTGGGTTAGGTCTAGGATTTGCACTCATCAGCCTCATACTTTCGCATATTTCACATACTTGTTGGCCAGATTCTAGGCTTTTTTTGGTTTGGATCACGTAGTAATGTGGTACCACAGTGAAACTGTCCATTAAACCTGGATTCGATCAATATTTTAGAGGATAACGCATGTTAGGTCTTGGTTAGGCCTTGGATTTGCCCTCATCAGGCTCACACGTTCGCATTCTTCACATACCTGGCGATCAGATCCTGGGTTTTTTCTGGTTTGGATCACGTGGTAATGTGGTACCACACTGAAACAGACAATTAAGCATGGTTTCTATCAATATTTTAGAGGATATCACATGTTAGGTCTAGGTTAGTTCTGGGATTTGCACTCATCAGGCTCATACTTTCGCATATATCTCTTACATGATGGCCAGATTCTGGGCTCTTTCTGGATTGGATCACGTAGTAATGTGGTACCACACAAAAACAGTCGACTAAGCCTGGTCACGATCAATATTTTAGAGGATAACGGATGTTAGGTCTGGATTAGGTCTGGGATTTGCCCTCATCAGGGTCATACATTCACATTTTCCGCATACTTGTTGGCCATATCCCGGGCTTTTTCTAGTTTGGATCACGTGGTAATGTGGTATCACACAGAAACAGTACGTTAAACCTGGTTTCGATCAATATTTTAGAGGATAACGCATGTTTGTCTAGGTTAGGTCTGGGATTTGCCCTCATCATGCTCATACTTTCGCATATTTCTCATACTTGTTGGCCAGATTCTGGGCTTTTTTTGGCTTGGATCACGTAGTAATGTGGTACCACCCTGAGACTGTCCATTAAACCTGGTTTCGATCAATATTTTAGAGGATAACGCATGTTAGGTCTATGTTAGGTCTGGGATTTGGTCTCATCAGGCTCATACATTCACATTTTCTGCATACTTGTTGGCCAGATCCTGGCTTTTCCTGTTTTGGATCAAGTGGTAATGTGGTATCGCACGGAAAGAGTCCATTAAACCTGGTTTCGATCAATATTTTAGAGGATAACACATGATAGGTCTAGGTTAGGTCTGGGATTTGCACTCATCAGGCTCATACTTTCGCATATTTCTCATACTTGATGGCCAGATCCTGGCCTTTTTCTGGTTTGGATCACGTAGTAATGTGGTACCACACTGAAACAGTCGACTAAACCTTGTCTCGGTCAATATTTTAGAGGATAACGCATGTTAGGTCTAGGTTAGGTCTGGTATTTGCTCTCATGAGGCTAATACTTTCGCATATTTCTCATACTTGTTGGCCAGATCCTGAGCTTTTACTGGTTTGGATCAAGTGGTAATGTGGTATCACACTGAAACAGTCCATTAAACCTGGTTTCGATCAATATTTTAGAGGATAACACATGATAGGTCTAGGTTAGGTCTGGGATTTGCACTCATCAGGCTCATACTTTCGCATATTTCTCACACTTGGTGGCCAGATCCTGGCCTTTTTCTGGTTTGGATCACGTAGTAATGTGGTACCACACTGAAACAGTCGACTAAACCTGGTCTCGGTCAATATTTTAGAGGATAACGCATGTTAGGTCTAGGTTAGGTCTGGGATTTGCTCTCATCAGGCTCATACATTCGCATATTTCTCATACTTGATGGCCAGATCCTGAGCTTTTACTGGTTTGGATCAAGTGGTAATGTGGTATCACACTGAAACAGTCCATTAAACCTGGTTTCGATCAATATTTTAGAGGATAACACATGATAGGTCTAGGTTAGGTCTGGGATTTGCACTCATCAGGCTCATACTTTCGCATATTTCTCATACTTGTTGACCAGATTCTGGGCTTTTTTTGGCTTGGATCACGTAGTAATGTGGCACCACACTGAAACTGTCCATTAAACCTGGTTTCGATCAATGTTTTAGAGGATAACGCATGTTAGGTCTATGTTAGGTCTGGGATTTGCTCTCATCAGGCTCATACATTCACATTTTCCGCATACTTGTTGGCCAAATCCTGGGCTTTTTCTGGTTTAGATCAAGTGGTTATGTGGTATGACACTGAAACAGTCCATTAAACCTGGTTTCGATCAATATTTTAGAGGATAACACATGATAGGTCTAGGTTAGGTCTGGGATTTGCACTCATCAGGCTCATACTTTCGCATATTTCTCATACTTGATGGCCAGGTCCTGGGCTTTCACTCGTTTGGATCACGTAGTTATGTGGTACCACACTGAAACAGTCAAATTAAACCTGGTTTCTATCAATATTTTAGAGGATAACGCATGTTAGGTCTAGGTTAGGTCTGGGATTTGCCCTCATCAGGCTCACACGTTCGCATTCTTCACATACCTGGTGAACAGATCGTGGGTTTTTTCAGGTTTGCATCACGTGGTAACGTGGTAGCACACGGAAACAGACAATTATGCCTGGTTTCTATCAATATTTTAGAGGATAACACATGTTAGGTCTAGGTTAGGTCTGGAATTTGCTATCATCATGCTCATACTTTCGCATATTTCTCATTCTTGTTGTCCAGATCCTGGGCTTTCATTGGTTTGGATCACACAGTAGTATGGTACCATACTGAAACAGTCGATTAAACCTGGTTTCGATCGATATTTTAGAGGATAACGCATGTTAGGTCTAGGTTAGGTCTGGGATTTGCACTCATCAGGCTCACACGTTCGCATTCTTCACATACCTGGTGAACAGATCGTGGGTTTTTTCTGGTTTGCATCACGTGGTAATGTGGTAGCACACTGAAACAGACAATTATGCCTGGTTTCTATCAATATTTTAGAGGATAACACATGTTAGGCCTAGGTTAGTTCTGGGATTTGCACTCATCAGGCTCATACTTTCGCATATATCTCTTGCTTGATGGCCAGATTCTGGGCTTTTTTTGGCTTGGATCACGTAGTAATGTAGTACCACGCTGAAACTTTACATTAAACCTGGTTTCGATCAATATTTTAGAGGATAACGCATGTTAGGTCTATGTTAGTACCGGGATTTGCTCTCATCAGGCTCATACTTTCGCATATTTCTCATACTTGATGGCCAGATCCTGGGCTTTTTCTGGTTTGGATCACGTAGTAATGTGGTACCACACTGAAACGGACGACTAAACCTGGTCTCGGTCAATATTTTAGAGGATAACACATGTTAGGTCTAGGTTAGTTCTGGGATTTGCACCCATCAGGCTCGTACTTTCGCATATATCTCTTACTTGATGGCCAGATTCTGGGCTCTTTCTGGATTGGATCACGTAGTAATGTGGTACCACACAAAAACAGTCGACTAAGCCTGGTCACGATCAATATTTTAGAGGATAACGCATGTTAGGTCTGGATTAGGTATGGGATTTGCCCTCATCAGGGTCATACATTCACATTTTCCGCATACTTGTTGGTCAGATCCCGGGCTTTCTCTGGTTTGGATCACGTGGTAATGTGGTATCACACAGAAACAGTACGTAAAACCTGGTTTCTATCAATATTTTAGAGGATAACGCATGTTAGGTCTAGGTTAGGTCTGGGATTTGCCCTCATCATGCTCATACTTTCGCATTCTTCACATACTTGTGGAACAGATCCTGGTTTCTTTCTGGTTTGGATTACGTAGTAATGTGGTAACTCACTGAAACAGTCAATTAAACCTAGTCTGGGTCAACATTTCAAAGGATAACGCATGTTAGGTCTGGGTTAGGTCTGTGGTTTGCCCTCATGAGGGTAATACTTTCGCATATTTCTCATACTTGTTGGCCAGATCCTGGGCTTTTACTGGTTTGGATCAAGTGGTAATGTGGTATCACACTGAAACAGTCCATTAAACCTGGTTTCGATCAATATTTTAGAGGATAACACATGATAGGTCTAGGTTAGGTCTGGGATTTGCCCTCATCAGGCTCATAGTTTCGCATATTTCTCATACTTGATGGCCAGATCCTGGCCTTTTTCTGGTTTGGATCACGTAGTAATGTGGTACCACACTGAAACAGTCGACTAAACCTGGTCTCGGTCAATAGTTTAGAGGATAACGCATGTTAGGTCTAGGTTAGGTCTGGTATTTGCTCTCATGAGGCTAATACTTTCGCATATTTCTCATACTTGTTGGCCAGATCCTGGGCTTTTACTGGTTTGGATCAAGTGGTAATGTGGTATCACACTGAAACAGTCCATTAAACCTGGTTTCGATCAATATTTTAGAGGATAACACATGATAGGTCTAGGTTAGGTCTGGGATTTGCACTCATCAGGCTCATACTTTCGCATATTTCTCATACTTGTTGACCAGATTCTGGGCTTTTTTTGGCTTGGATCACGTAGTAATGTGGCACCACACTGAAACTGTCCATTAAACATGGTTTCGATCAATATTTTAGAGGATAACGCATGTTAGGTCTATGTTAGGTCTGGGATTTGCTCTCATCAGGCTCATACATTCACATTTTCCGCATACTTGTTGGCCAGGTTCTAGGCTTTTCCTGGTTTGGATCACGTGGTAATGTGGTACCACACTGAAACAGTCAATTAAACCTAGTCTGGGTCAACATTTCAAAGGATAACGCATGTTAGGTCTAGGTTAGGTCTGGGATTTGCTCTCATCAGGTTCATACATTCGCATATTTCTCATACTTGATGGCCAGATCCCGGGCTTTTTATTGTTTGGATCACGTAGTAATGTGGTACCACACTGAAACAGTCGACTAAACCTGGTGTTGGTCAATATTTTAAAGGATAAAGCATGTTAGGTCTAGGTTAGGTCTGGGATTTGCACTCATCAGGCTCATACTTTCGCATATTTCACATACTAGTTGGCCAGATTCTAGGCTTTTTTTGGTTTGGATCACGTAGTAATGTGGTACCACAGTGAAACTGTCCATTAAACCTGGTTTCGATCAATATTTTAGAGGATAACGCATGTTAGGTCTGGGTTAGGTCTAGGATTTGCACTCATCAGCCTCATACTTTCGCATATTTCACATACTTGTTGGCCAGATTCTAGGCTTTTTTTGGTTTGGATCACGTAGTAATGTGGTACCACAGTGAAACTGTCCATTAAACCTGGTTTCGATCAATATTTTAGAGGATAACGCATGTTAGGTCTTGGTTAGGTCTAGGATTTGCACTCATCAGCCTCATACTTTCGCATTCTTCACATACCTGGTGAACAGATCGTGGGTTTTTTCTGGTTTGCATCACGTGGTAATGTGGTAGCACTCTGAAACAGACAATTATGCCTGGTTTCTATCAATATTTTAGAGGATAACACATGTCAGGTCTAGGTTAGTTCTGGGATTTGCTATCATCATGCTCATACTTTCGCATATTTCTCGTACTTGTTGGCCAGATCCTGCGCCTTTTCTGGTTTGGATCACGTAGTAATGTGGTACCACACTGAAACAGTCAATTAAACCTAGTCTGGATCAACATTTCAAAGGATAACTCATGTTAGGTCTAGGTTAGGTCTGGGATTTGCTCTCATCAGGCTCATACATTCGCATATTTCTCATACTTGATGGCCAGATCCTGGGCTTTTTCTCGCTTGGATCACGTAGTAATGTGGTACCACACTGAAACAGTCGACTAAACCTGGTCTCGGTCAATATTTTAGAGGACAACGCATGTTAGGTCAAGGTTAGGTCTGGGATTTGCACTCATCAGGCTCATACTTTCGCATATTTCTCATACTTGTTGGCCAGATTCTGGGCTTTTTTTGGCTTGGATCACGTAGTAATGTGGTACCACGCTGAAACTGTACATTAAACCTGGTTTCGATCAATATTTTAGAGGATAACGCATGCTAGGTCTATGTTAGGTCTGGGATTTGCTCTCATCAGGCTCATACATTCACATTTTCCGCATACTTGTTGGCCAGATCCTGGGCTTTTTCTGGTTTGGATCAAGTGGTAATGTGGTATCACACTGAAACAGTCCATTAAACCTGGTTTCGATGAATATTTTAGAGGATAACACATGATAGGTCTAGGTTAGTTCTGGGATTTGCACTCATCAGGCTCATACTTCCGCATATTTCTCATTCTTGTTGGCCAGGTCCTGGGCTTTCACTCGTTTGGATCACGTAGTTATGTGGTACCACACTGAAACAGTCAAATTAAACCTGGTTTCTATCAATATTTTAGAGGATAACGCATGTTAGGTCTAGGTTAGGTCTGGGATTTGCCCTCATCAGGCTCACACGTTCGCATTCTTCACATACCTGGTGAACAGATCGTGGGTTTTTTCTGGTTTGCATCACGTGGTAATGTGGTAGCACACTGAAACAGACAATTATGCCTGGTTTCTATCAATATTTTAGAGGATAACACATGTTAGGCCTAGGTTAGTTCTGGGATTTGCACTCATCAGGCTCATACTTTCGCATATATCTCTTGCTTGATGGCCAGATTCTGGGCTTTTTTTGGCTTGGATCACGTAGTAATGTGGTACCACGCTGAAACTGTACATTAAACCTGGTTTCGATCAATATTTTAGAGGATAACGCATGTTAGGTCTATGTTAGTTCCGGGATTTGCTCTCATCAGGCTCATACTTTCGCATATTTCTCTTACTTGTTAGCCAGATTCAGGGCTTTTTCTGGTTTGGATCACGTAGTAATGTGGTACCGCACTGGAACGTTCGACTAAACATTCGACTCGGTCAATATTTTAGAGGATAACGCATGTTAGGTCTAGGTTAGGTCTGGGATTTGCACTCATCAGGCTCATACTTTCGCATATTTCTCATACTTGATGGCCAGATCCTGGCGTTTTTCTGGTTTGGATCGCGTAGTAATGTGGTACCACACTGAAACAGTCGACTAAACCTGGTCTCGGTCAATATTTTAGAGGATAACACATGTTAGGTCTAGGTTAGTTCTGGGATTTGCACTCATCAGGCTCATACTTTCGCATATATCTCTTACTTGATGGCCAGATTCTGGGCTCTTTCTGGATTGGATCACGTAGTAATGTGGTACCACACTGAAACAGTCGACTAAACCTGGTCTCGGTCAATATTTTAGAGGATAACACATGTTAGGTCTGGGTTAGGTCTGGGATTTGCACTCATCAGGCTCATACTTTCGCATATATCTCTTACTTGATGGCCAGATTCTGGGCTCTTTCTGGATTGGATCACGTAGTAATGTGGTACCACACAAAAACAGTCGACTAAACCTGGTCACGATCAATATTTTAGAGGATAACGCATGTTAGGTCTGGATTAGGTATGGGATTTGCCCTCATCAGGGTCATACATTCACATTTTCCGCATACTTGTTGGTCAGATCCCGGGCTTTCTCTGGTTTGGATCACGTGGTGATGTGGTATCACACAGAAACAGTACGTTAAACCTGGTTTCTATCAATATTTTAGAGGATAACGCATGTTAGGTCTAGGTTAGGTCTGGGATTTCCCCTCATCATGCTCATACTTTCGCATATTTCTCATTCTTGTTGGCCAGATCCTGGGCTTTCACTCGTTTGGATCACGTAGTTATGTGGTACCACACTGAAACAGACAAATTAAATCTGGTCTCGATCAGTATTTTAGAGGATAACACATGTTAGGTCTAGGTTAGGTCTGGGATTTGCTCTCATCAGGCTCATACTTTCGCATATTTCTCATACTTGATGGCCAGATTCAGGGCTTTTTCTGGTTTGGATCACGTGGTAATGTGGTACCACACTGAAACAGTCAATTAAACCTAGTCTGGGTCAACATTTCAAAGGATACCTCATGTTAGGTCTAGGTTAGGTCTGGGGTTTGCTCTCATCAGGCTCATACATTCGCATATTTCTCATACTTGATGGCCAGATCCTGGGCTTTTTCTGGTTTGGATCACGCAGTAATGTGGTACCACACTGAAACAGTCGAATAAACCTGGTCTCGATCAATATTTTAGAGGATAACGCATGTTAGGTCTGGGTTAAGTCGGGATTTGCCCTCATCAGTCATTACATAGTAATGTGGTACCATACTGAAACAGCCGATGATACCAGGTTTCGATCAATATTTTAGATGATAACGCATCCCCTCAGGGGCTGCCAGCCTTTCAGCTGCAGTGCGGGCTTAACGAACCCGGGGTACCCGAGTCATACACACACCGTAAGCCTCCTGTTGGTCGTCACAACGACCCATTCACAATTCCCTAATGGTTTTGTGAATGGTACGTGACGGCAGGAGGAACGGGGGTCTTGGCTTAACCGCCTGGGCCACGAGTATGGCGACTCTATAAAATCGCCCTCCAATCCTAAGCTATGGTGCGCGGCGATGGGATGCATGGTTGGGGGAGAAGGCCCAATCCCAAGCGACCACCTCCGGGGAACCTGCCGAACCCCCGGAGTATTAGGCTTACCCGGGTAAGGCGGCTCTGCCCGGGTGGACCTTTATTTCCGACCATCTCGTGGGATTGTTATGGGCACAGAAAATAAAATGGGGATGGGGCGGGTTTTGTCGGTTGGGGAGGACGGAGACGGGGTTGGGGTTAGGGTGGCGGCGCTCGCGCCCCACTCAGCGCCAGGTCCGGCTTCGTGGAGGGTGGAGGAGGACGACGAGACGGCGTCGGTCTCGTCCTTCTCCTCCAGCACGAGCCACATAGGCTCTAAGAGGAAGAGGACGGGGCAGGCCGTCGTCGAGGTGGGCGGGGCGATGAGCCCGTCGGTGAGGCTGAGTTGCCTCAGGGACGAGGTGACCGAGGAGATATCGGAGAGGATCTCCTCGTCCCTGAGGCGGGTGGAGAAAGTCGCCGCTGCCTGCGCCTTTAAGGGGCAGAAAAGCGGTGGCGCGGAGGCCCTGAAGGCCGCGGCGGAGGAAATGAGGGAGGCGGCGCGGAAGCTCAGAGGGCGGAACGCCCGTCTGCAGCTCCTGTTGGAGGAGGAGCGACAGGGGTGGAGGAGGGCAGAGGCGCTGTGGAACAGCGCGGCCCTCCCTCCCATCCTCCCTCCTCCTCCACCGCCGCGTCCCTCGGCGGAGGTAAATAAGCGGAGTGCGGCGGCAGTGGTGCGGGGCACCGCGGGCCTCTCCACCCGCACTCCGCCCGTGAAGAAGTCCCCGTCCTCCTCAGAAGACGATCTTCTGAGGAGGATTGGGGACATGATTGATGGCAAGCTGGCCGCCTTCCGGGAGGAGCTCCTCGCCGGAAGAGCGGTCAGCAGGAAGGCGGTGCCTCCCCGACCTGTTCCGGTACAGTCGGGGAAGGCAAAGAAGGGCGGAGTGAAGGCTCCGCCCAGCGTTGCGGCACCAGGGCCCCGGGTCGCGACCCCCAAGGGGGGTGGTGTACCCGTGGTCGCGGTGGTCGCGTCCTCCACAGCACCCTCCCAAGGGGGGGTGGCGTGGAGTGAGGTGGTGGGGCGGAAGGCGAAGCGGGCGGCGAGGAAGGCCTCGCAACCGCAGCCTCCGCCTCCGCCGGCGGCGGCCAAGGTAAAGGCCGCGAAGGTCGGGAAGGCACGACCAGGTCGTCCCCCAAAAACGGCAGCGGTGACGCTGACCGTTGCGCAGGGGGGCGACCTGACCCTCGCGGAGGCGATGCGGCTCGCCAGGGAGAATATCTCCCGGAAGAGCTGGGCATCGCCTCCGTGAGGGCGAAGAGGGCCGTGACCGGGGGTCTCTTGCTGGAGATCCCCGGTGCAGAAGGCGGCGCGAAGGTGGATCGTCTCGCCCAGAGGCTCCGGGAGCAGCTGGGCGAGCGAGGTGTCCGGGTCGCCCGGCCCACGAAGCGCACGGAGATGCGCGTTAGTGGGCTGGACGACTCGGTCAGCGCACAGGATGTGTCCCGTGCCCTTGCGAGGGCGGGGGACTGTCCTGTGGAGGACCTGCGGATCGGAGAGATCCGCAGGTCGCCCTCCGGCCTCGGGTCGGTGTGGGCCCGGTGCCCCCTCTCCGCCGCCCGTAAGGTGGCGGAATCCGGGAGGGTGTTGGTGGGGTGGGTTTCGGCGCGAGTGGAAATCCTCGCGCCGCGCCCGCTCCAGTGTCACCGCTGCCTCGAATTGGGGCACGTGAGGCAGTGGTGCACCTCGCCGGTGGACCGCAGCGGTCAGTGTTACCGCTGCGGTGCCAAAGAGCACCGTGCGAGCCAGTGCTCGGCGGCCCCCCACTGCCCGCTGTGTGCGGACATGGGGAGGCCAGCCGATCACAGGGTGGGGAGCAAGAGGTGCTCCCCCCCCCTCCCGGAAGGAGAGGAAGAGGCGGGCTGCACCGGCTCCGGTGCCGAGGGCGGTGGCATCGTCCTCCATGGAGGTGGACGGTGCTACGGGGACGGACGGCCGGGAGGAGGCTGGCGCGGCCATTAATTAATGCCGCCCCGCCTCCTCCTCCAGGCCAACCTCAACCACTGCCGCGCGGCACAGGACTTGATGTCCCAAGTCCTCGCGGAGTGGGGGGTTGGCCTGGCGGTCGCCGCCGAGCCGTACCGCGTCCCTGATCACCCTCATTGGGTGGGCGACGCGGACGGCTTGGTGGCGACGGTATGGGGAGGGGGCGACGGGTCCCCACCGTTCTCCTTGTTGGAGCGCGGTCGGGGATTCGTCGCCGTGGACTGGGGGGGAGTCGCTGTGGTGGGGTGCTACATTTCGCCCCGTAGCGGTCACGCTGCGTTCGAGCTGTACTTGGCCGAGGTCGCGGCATGCGTGCAGCGCTACGCGGCCCGGCCGGTGCTGGTCCTGGGGGATTTTAATGCCAAGTCGGTGGCTTGGGGATCCCCCAGGACCTCCGTTCGCGGCGGGATCCTGGGCGATTGGGCGGCGGGGCTCGACCTCCGGGTATTGAACCGGGGGTCGGAGCACACATGCGTGCGGCGATATGGGGGGTCCATCGTGGATGTTGGATTCGCGACCCCCAACGCCGTGCGCATGGTGTCGGGTTGGCACGTGGTCGCGGGGGCAGAGACACTCTCCGATCACCGGTACATCCGGATGGAGGTCTCTGCCGCCGCGAGTGCATCCCGACACGGCCGCACAGTAATGTGGTAATGTGGTACCACATCGAAGCAGTCAATTAATCCAGGATGCGATTAATATTTTAGAGGATAACGCCGGTTATGTCTCGGTTAGGTCTGGGATTTGCCCTCATCTGGCTCGTACTTTCGCATTTTTCCCATACTTGTTGGCCAGATCCTGGCCCTTTTCTGGCTTGAACCAGGTAGTAATGTGGTACCACACCGAAACAGTCAATTAAACCTGGTTCCGATTAATATTTTAGAGGATAACGCCGGTTATGTCTGGGTTAGGTCTGGTATTTGCCCCTCATCTGGCTCGTACTTTCGCATTTTTCGCATACTTGTCGGTCAGTTCCTGGCCTTTTTCTGGTTTGGATCACATAGTAATGCGGTACCACACTGAAACAGTTAATTAAACCTGGTTCCGATTAATATTTTAGAGGATAACGCCGGTTATATCTCGGTTAGGTCTGGGATTTGCCCTCATCTGGCTCGTACTTTTTTTTTTTTTTTTTTTTTTTTTTTTTTTTGTCGTGGGGAAAATCTTCGAAAGACTCCCTCCCACCTCCTTGGGGAGAGGTGGGAGGGGTGTGTGGGATTCCCCGCGCCCGTACAACGACAGGCGCGGGACCTACCCACTAAAAACCCCACGGTGACCCTTCGGCACGCTTTGGGAGGATACCGGGAATCGCTCGAAGCATTCTTCCGGTATCCTCCCCGTGCCCGCGCTTTCGCGCCCATCCCCCGGGGGGACAATCGGTCCCCCCAGTAGACACACTGCCTCATAGCGGCGGGACGGGGCCACTCCATCCCGCCGCTATCCGTCCCGGGGCCGCGTTTAGTGGCGGCTGCGAGCCCCAACTCGCAACCGCCCGCGACCCCGTTCCCACCCCTCGTTCATGACCGCACCAGACCGCCGAGGGTGCCTCCCCTTGCGTCGGACCGGTAGGGGGAGGCACTCCTACCCCCAACCGGTCCGACCCGGCGCCGCCTGGCGGGAGGAGGGTCCCCTCAGGACCCCCCTCCCAGCCTTGGTCATCCGCCACGCCGAGGCGGCCGCCCGCGACGCCTCGCGACCGGGCGACGACCTCGGGCCACCGCACGAGCGCGAGCTTCAGCGCGCCGCTGAAGCTCGCGCTCCCTCCCTGCGGCCTCCTTCTGCAACATTATGTTCTCGCAGAAGGAGGCCACGGCCCTCCACTTCTCCTCGCTGCCGAGCATGGCGCGCACCACGCCCGGCAGCGAGACATCCCGCCCGACGACGCCGACCAGGACACGGCGCTCCCCCTCCCACGCGGGGCATACCTCCAGGGTATGATCCGCCGTGTCCTGCTCAGCGTCGCAGTGGCAGCAACGCGCCGTCGGCTCCTTCCCTATCCGGCACAGGTATCTTCCGAAGCTGCCATGCCCGGAGAATATCTGTGCCATCCGGTAGGTGAGGCTGCCATGGCCTCTGTCCAGCCACTCCTTCAGGAGTGGCCGAACAGCCCCGACAGTACGGTGCCCCGCGGTTGGCAGAGCCAGCCGCTGCTGCCACGCGAGCAACACGGACTGCCGGGCCTGGCGCTTCAAATCGCCCCAAGCAGGTTCCTGCCCGCCCGGGACCGCCCCCACCCCCGCGCGACGGTCGACGCGGTGCCGGTACATCACCGCGTGCGACCGCGCGAGCAGGTCCATGGGCGGCATCCCCGCTAGAACCGTCGCCGCCTCATGTGACATGGTCCGATACCCGCGGACGACCCTGAGCGCCATGCGCCTCTGCACCCGACGCAGCATAGTCATGCTGCGCCGGGAGGCAGCCAGGTCGTCCGCCCAGACGGGGGCCCCGTATAGGGCCACCGACTGGACCATTGCCACATAGAGGCGACAAACTCGGCCCGCCGGGCCCCCCAGGTTGGGCAGGATCCGGCCCAGAGCCGCAACCATCCTTTCCAACCGGGGGACCAGGCAGCGGAAATGCTTCTCGAAACGCCAGTGGCTATCGAGGATCAGCCCTAGATACCTGATCCGGGGCTTCACCTCGATGTCAGCCCCACCCGCCCGAATCAGAGGGGGTGGCGGATCCTGCCGAGGTGAATGAAACGCAATCACCTCGGTCTTATGGACCGCCACCGTCATCCCCATCCCCCTGATCCGGTCGACGACGCGTTGCGACCCCTTCTCCGCGCGACGCATGGCCCTCCCCCAGTGCGCCCCGACGGCCAGCACCAGTGTGTCATCCGCATAACACACCGTGCTGACGCCGTCAGGGAGGCCGGCCCGCTACACCGAGTCGTACGCGATGTTCCACAGGAGTGGGCCGAGGACCGACCCCTGCGGAACACCGCAGTACACCTCCCTCCGCATATCACCATCCCGGCCCGGATACTCGATCCACCTGCCGCGGAGATAATCCCCGACGACCGCCCTGAGACAAGGGGGGACCCGATGATATTCGAGTCCCCTCCTTATCACTTCCCAGGGGAGGGTGTTAAAGGCATTGGCAATATCCAAGGATATTGCCAATGCCACCCCTCCCCGGGAGACGGCCGCTCCCGAGAGGGCCCTCACACGACCTATCGCGTCGATAGTCAATCGGCCCCCCCGGAAACCGAACTGGCAGTCGGCCAGACCGGGATCACCCCGCGACAGGTGCTCGACGAGGCGGGCAGCAATCACACGCTCGAAGAGCTTGCCCACCTCGTCGAGGAGACAAATGGGCCGGTATGCGGAGGGAGACTCCGCGGGCCGACCCTCCTTCCGGAGGAGGACCATCCTCGCCACCTTCCAACTGGGGGGGAATCGCCCGTCCCTCAGGCAGCGGTCGAACAACCGCCTGAGGTCGGCCCCAAGGACGCCCTGGGTCAAGACCCAAACCCGGCCGGGCACACCATCCGGACCCGGGGCCGTGTTACGAACCCCGAGCCGTCTGATGGCCGCTGCCAGCTCCTCCTGCGTGACCCCCAGCTCGGCCGTCCACTCCACTGGGACAGCCGCCGCCGCCGGAGGACGCGGTCCCCTCTCCCCAATTGGGAAGAGTGTATTGACCACGACCTCCAGCAGCCGGGGGTCAAGACCCTCGGTGACGGGGGGCGCCCACGGGCGGAGCTTATTCAGCACCACCTTATATGGGCGCCCCCATGGATCATCATCAAGGGTCTGGAGGAGCTCCTTCCATGCCTGGGTCTTGGCCCGTTTGATGGCGACCTGCAGAGCAACCCGCGTCACGCGGTATGCTCCATACAGGTCATCAGCTGCCCTCGCTCGCGCCACGCCGTCGCCTGTACGTTGACGACGGCGCGCGCGGGTGTACTGGCGTCGGGCGCGGACAGTCGCGACTCGCAACTCCGCGATCACGTCCGACCACCAGTACACCGCCCGGCGAGGAGAAGCCCGCCCGACCCGAGGCATCGCCGCGTCGCAAATACCCGCGACCAATGCTCCGAGCCGGGCGACCTTCTCCTCTATGCTCGGCAACTCGGCCGCTCCCTGCGGCCAAGTTGCAGCGAGGGCAGCTGCCATCAGGGCGTCCTTGTCCAGGCGCCGAAGCGCCCAGCGGCGTGGTGGGATGCCACGCAGGCGGCCGTGTCGGGATGCACCCGCGGCGGCAGAGACCTCCATCCGGATGTACCGGTGATCGGAGAGTGTCTCTGCCCCCGCGACCACGTGCCAACCCGACACCATGCGCACGGCGTTGGGGGTCGCGAATCCAACATCCACGATGGACCCCCCATATCGCCGCACGCATGTGTGCTCCGACCCCCGGTTCAATACCCGGAGGTCGAGCCCCGCCGCCCAATCGCCCAGGATCCCGCCGCGAACGGAGGTCCTGGGGGATCCCCAAGCCACCGACTTGGCATTAAAATCCCCCAGGACCAGCACCGGCCGGGCCGCGTAGCGCTGCACGCATGCCGCGACCTCGGCCAAGTACAGCTCGAACGCAGCGTGACCGCTACGGGGCGAAATGTAGCACCCCACCACAGCGACTCCCCCCCAGTCCACGGCGACGAATCCCCGACCGCGCTCCAACAAGGAGAACGGTGGGGACCCGTCGCCCCCTCCCCATACCGTCGCCACCAAGCCGTCCGCGTCGCCCACCCAATGAGGGTGATCAGGGACGCGGTACGGCTCGGCGGCGACCGCCAGGCCAACCCCCCACTCCGCGAGGACTTGGGACATCAAGTCCTGTGCCGCGCGGCAGTGGTTGAGGTTGGCCTGGAGGAGGAGGCGGGGCGGCATTAATTAATGGCCGCGCCAGCCTCCTCCCGGCCGTCCGTCCCCGTAGCACCGTCCACCTCCATGGAGGACGATGTCACCGCCCGCGGCACCGGAGCCGGTGCAGCCCGCCTCTTCCTCTCCTTCCGGGAGGGGGGGGGAGCACTTCTTGCTCCCCACCCTGTGATCGGCTGGCCTCCCCATGTCCGCACACAGCGGGCAGTGGGGGGCCGCCGAGCACTGGCTCGCACGGTGCTCTTTGGCACCGCAGCGGTAACACTGACCGCTGCGGTCCACCGGCGAGGTGCACCACTGCCTCACGTGCCCCAATTCGAGGCAGCGGTGACACTG
Source organism: Colletes latitarsis (assembly GCF_051014445.1). Lineage (NCBI taxonomy): Eukaryota > Metazoa > Arthropoda > Insecta > Hymenoptera > Colletidae > Colletes > Colletes latitarsis. Next base: position 27,302,122 of record NW_027488365.1, on the reverse strand, counting down.
GAGCGGGCGCGGCGCGAGGATTTCCACTCGCGCCGAAACCCACCCCACCAACACCCTCCCGGATTCCGCCACCTTACGGGCGGCGGAGAGGGGGCACCGGGCCCACACCGACCCGAGGCCGGAGGGCGACCTGCGGATCTCTCCGATCCGTAGGTCCTCCACAGGACAGTCCCCCGCCCTCGCAAGGGCACGGGACACATCCTGTGCGCTGACCGAGTCGTCCAGCCCCAAACGCGCATCTCCGTGCGCTTCGTGGGCCGGGCGACCCGGACACCTCGCTCGCCCAGCTGCTCGCGGAGCCTCTGGGCGAGACGATCCGCCTTCGCGCCGCCTTCTGCACCGGGGATCTCCAGCAAGAGACCCCCGGTCACGGCCCTCTTCGCCCTCACGGAGGCGATGCCCAGCTCTTCCAGGGAGATATTCTCCCTGGCGAGCCGCATCGCCTCCGCGAGGGTCAGGTCGCCCCCCTGCGCAACGGTCAGCGTCTCGGCAGCCGTTTTTGGGGGACGACCTGGTCGCGCCTTCCCGACCTTCGCGGCCTTTAGCTTGGCCGCCGGCGGCGGAGGCGGAGGCTGCGGTTGCGAGGCCTTCCTCGCCGCCCGCTTCGCCTTCCGCCCCACCACCTCACTCCACGCCAGCCCCCCTTGGGAGGGTGCTGTGGAGGACGCGTCCACCGCGACCACTGGTACACCACCCCCCTTGAGGGTCGCGACCCGGGGCCCTAGTGCCGCAACGCTGGGCGGAGCCTTCACTCCGCCCTTCTTTGCCTTCCCCGAATGTACCGGAACAGGTCGGGGAGGCACCGCCTTCCTGCTGACCGCTCTTCCGGCGAGGAGCTCCTCCCGGAAGGCGGCCAGCTTGCCATCAATCATGTCCCCAATCCTCCTCAGAAGATCGTCTTCTGAGGAGGACGGGGACTTCTTCACGGGCGGAGTGCGGGTGGAGGGGCCCGCGGTGCCCCGCACCACTGCCGCCGCACTCCGCTTATTTACCTCCGCCGAGGGACGCGGCGGTGGAGGAGGAGGGAGGATGGGAGGGAGGGCCGCGCTGTTCCACAGCGCCTCTGCCCTCCTCCTCCCCTGTCGCTCCTCCTCCAACAGGAGCTGCAGACGGACGTTCCGCCCTCTGAGCTCCCGCGCCGCCTCCCTCATTTCCTCCGCCGCGGCCTTCAGGGCCTCCGCGCCACCGCTTTTCTGCCCCTTAAAGGCGCAGGCAGCGGCGACTTTCTCCACCCGCCTCAGGGACGAGGAGATCCTCTCCGATATCTCCTCGGTCACCTCGTCCCTGAGGCAACTCAGCCTCACCGACGGGCTCATCGCCCCGCCCACCTCGACGACGGCCTGCCCCGTCCTCTTCCTCTTAGAGCCTATGAGGCTCCTGGTGGAGGAGAAGGACGAGACTGACGCAGTCTCGTCGTCCTCCTCCACCTTCCACGAAGCCGGGCCAGGCGCTGGAGGCGGCGCGAGCGCCGTCACTCCAGTCCCAACACCGCCTTCGTCCTCCCCATCTGACTTACCCCGTCCCATCCCCGTTTTAATATTGAACTCCATAATTTCCCAGCAGGTCGGAAGAAAAGGTCCGCCCGGGCAGAGCCGCCTTACCCGGGTAAGCCTAATACTCCGGGGGTTCGGCAGGTTCCCCGGAGGTGATCGCTTGGGATTGGGCCTTCTCCCCCAACCATGCATCCCATCGCCGCGCACCATAGCTTAGGATTGGAGGGCGATTTTATAGAGTCGCCAAACTCGTGGCCCAGGCGGTTAAGCCAAGACCCCCGTTCCTCCTGCCGTCACGTACCATTCACAAAACCAATAGGGAATTGTGAATGGGTCGTTGTGACGACCAACAGGAGGCTTACGGTGTGTGTATGACTCGTGTACCCCGGGTTCGTTAAGCCCGTACTGCAGCTGAAAGGCTGGCAGCCCCTGAGGGAATTTGGCTCGTACTTTCGCATTTTTCGCATACTTGTTGGCCAGATCCTGGCCTTTTTCTGGCTTTGACCACGTAGTATTGTGGTACCACATCGAAGCAGTCAATTAAACCTGGTTGCGATTAATATTTTAGAGGATATCGCGGTTATGTCTCGGTTAGGTCTGGGATTTGCCCTCATCTGGCTCGTACTTTCGCATTTTTCGCATACTTGTTGGCCAGATCCTGGCCTTTCTCTGGCATTGACCACGTAGTAATGTGGTACCACACTGAAACAGTCAATCAAACCTGGCTCCGATTAATATTTTAGAGGATAACGCCGGTTATGTCAGTGTTAGGTCTGGTATTTGCCCTCATCTGGCTCGTACTTTCGCATTTTTCGCTTACTTTTGGTCCAGATCCTGGCATTTTTTCTGGTTTGGATAACGTAGTAATGCGGTACCACATCGAAACTGTCAACTAAACCTGGTTGCGATCAATATTTTAGAGGATCACGCCGGTTATGTCTCGGTTAGTTCTGGGATTTGCCCCCTTCTGGCGCGTACTTTCGCATTTCTCGCATACTTGTAGGCCAGATCCTGGCATTTTTCTGGCTTGGTCCACGTAGTAAAGTGGTACCACACCGAAACAGTCAATAAAAGCTGGTTCCGATTAATATTTTAGAGGATAACGCCGGTTATGTCAGGGTTAGGTCTGGTATTTGCCCTCATCTGGCTCCTACTTTCGCATTTTTCGCATACTTGTTGGCCAGATCCTGGCCATTTTCTGGCTTTGACTACGTAGTATTGTGGTACCACATCGAAGCAGTCAATTAAACCTGGTTGCGATTAATATTTTAGAGGGTAGCGCCGGTTATGTCTCGGTTAGGTCTGGGATTTGCCATCATCTGGCTCGTACTTTCGCATTTATCGCATACTTGTTGGCCAGATCCTGGTATTTTTCTGGCTTTGACCACGTAGTATTGTGGTACCACATCGAAGCAGTCAATTAAACCTGGATGCGATTAATATTTTAGACGATAGCGCCGGTTATGTGTCGGTTAGGTCTGGGATTTGCCCTCATCTGGCTCGTACTTTCGCATTTTTCAAATACGTGTTGGCCAGATCCTGGATTTTTCTGGTTTGGATAACGTAGCAATGTGGTACCACACTGAAACAGTCAATTAAATCTGGTTCCGATTAATATTTTGGAGGATAACGCCGGTTATGTCTCGGTTAGGTCTGGGATTTGCCCTCATCTGGTTCGTACTTTCGCATTTTTCGCATACTTGTTGGCCAGATCCTGGGCTTTTTCTGGTTTGGAGCACGTAGTAATGTGGTACCACACTGAAACAGTCAATAGAAGCTGGTTCCGAATAGTATTTTAGAGGATAACGCAGGTTACGTCTGGGTTAGTTCTGGTATTCGCAATCATCTGGCTCATACTTTCGCGTTTTTCGCATACTTGTTGGCCAGATCCTGGGTTTTTTCTGCTTTGGATCCCGTAATAATGTGGTTCCACACCGAAGCAGTGAATTAAACCAGGTTGCGGTTAATATTCTAAAGGATATCGCCGGCTATGTCTCGGTTAGGTCTGGGATTTGCCCACATCTGGCTCGTATTTTCGCATTTTTCAAATACTTGTTGGCCAGATCCTGGGTTTTTTCTGGTTTGGATAACGTAGTAATGTGGTACCACACTGAAACAGTCAATTAAACGTGGTTCCGATTAATATATTAGAGGATAACGCCGGTTATGTCTTGGTTAGGTCTGGTATTTGCCCTCATCTGGCTCGTACTCTCGCATTTTTCGTATACTTGTTGGCCAGATCCTGGGTTTTTTCTGGTTTGGGTCCCGTAGTAATGAGGTGCCTCACCGAGACGGTCAATTAATCCAGGATGCGATTAATATTTTAGAGGATAACGCCGGTTATGTCTCGGTTAGGTCTGGGATTTTTCCTCATCTGGCTCGTACTTTCGCATTTTTCCCATACTTGTTGGCCAGATCCTGGCCTTTTTCTGGCTTGGACCAGGTAGTAATGTGGTACCACACCGAAACAGTCAATTAAACCTGGTTCCGATTAATATTTTAGAGGATAACGCCGGTTATGTCTGGGTTAGGTCTGGTATGTGCCCCTCATCTGGCTCGTACTTTCGCATTTTTCGCATACTTGTCGGTCAGTTCCTGGCCTTTTTCTGGTTTGGATCACATAGTAATGCGGTACCACACTGAAACAGTTAATTAAACCTGGTTCCGATTAATATTTTAGAGGATAAGGCCGGTTACATCTCCGTTAGGTCTGGGATTTGCCCTCATCTGGCTCGTACTTTCGCATTTTTCGCATACTTGTTGGCCAGATCCTGGCCTTTTTCTGGCTTTGACCACGTAGTATTGTGGTACCACATCGAAGCAGTCAATTAAACCTGGTTGCGATTAATATTTTAGAGGATATCGCGGTTATGTCTCGGTTAGGTCTGGGATTTGCCCTCATCTGGCTCGTACTTTCGCATTTTTCGCATACTTGTTGGCCAGATCCTGGCCTTTCTCTGGCATTGACCACGTAGTAATGTGGTACCACACTGAAACAGTCAATCAAACCTGGCTCCGATTAATATTTTAGAGGATAACGCCGGTTATGTCAGTGTTAGGTCTGGTATTTGCCCTCATCTGGCTCGTACTTTCGCATTTTTCGCTTACTTTTGGTCCAGATCCTGGCATTTTTTCTGGTTTGGATAACGTAGTAATGCGGTACCACATCGAAACTGTCAACTAAACCTGGTTGCGATCAATATTTTAGAGGATCACGCCGGTTATGTCTCGGTTAGTTCTGGGATTTGCCCCCTTCTGGCGCGTACTTTCGCATTTCTCGCATACTTGTAGGCCAGATCCTGGCATTTTTCTGGCTTGGTCCACGTAGTAAAGTGGTACCACACCGAAACAGTCAATAAAAGCTGGTTCCGATTAATATTTTAGAGGATAACGCCGGTTATGTCAGGGTTAGGTCTGGTATTTGCCCTCATCTGGCTCGAACTTTCGCATTTTTCGCTTACCTCTGGGCCAGATCATGGCATTTTTTCTGTTTTGGATAACATAGTAATGCGGTACCACATCGAAACAGTCAATCAAACTTGGTTGCGATTAATATTTTAGAGGATAGCGCCGGTTATGTCTCGGTTAGGTCTGGGATTTGCCCTCATCTGGCTCGTACTTTCGCAATTTTTCGCATACTTGTCGGCCAGATCCTGGGTTTTTTCTGCTTTGGATCCCGTAATAATGTGGTTCCACACCGAAGCAGTGAATTAAACCAGGTTGCGATTAATATTTTAAAGGATATCGCTGGCTATGTCTCGGTTAGGTCTGGGATTAGCCCTCATCTGGTTCGTACTTTCGCATTTTTCAAACACTTGTCGGCCAGATCCTGGCCTTTTGCTGGCTTGGACCACGTATTAATGTGGTACCACACTGAAACAGTCAATTAAACCTGGTTCCGAGTAATATTTTAGAGGATAACGCCGGTTATATCTCAGTTAGGTCTGTGATCTGACCTCATCTGGCTCGTACTTTCGCATTTTTCGCATACTTGTTGGCCAGATCCTGGCCTTTTTCTGGCTTTGACCACGTAGTAATGTGGTATCACACTGAAGCAGGCAATTAAACCTGGTTCCGAGTAATATTTTAGGGGACAACGCCGGTTATGTCAGGGTTAGGTCTGGTATTTGCCCTCATCTGGTTCGTACTTTCGCATTTTTCAAATACTTGTCGGCCAGAACCTGGCCTTTGTCTGGCTTGGTCCACGTATTAATGTGGTACCACACTGAAGCAGTCAATTAAACCTGGTTCCGAGTAATATTTTAGAGGATGACGCCGGTTATGTCTGGGTTAGGTCTGGTATTTGCCCTCATCTGGCTCGTACTTTCGCATTTCTCGCATACTTGTTGGACAGACCCTGGGATTTTTCTGCTTTGGATCCCGTAATAATGTGGTTCCACACCGAAGCAGTGAATTAAACCAGGTTGCGATTAATATTTTAAAGGATATCGCCGGCTATGTCTCGGTTAGGTCTGGGATTTGCCCTCATCTGGCTCGTACTTTCTCATTTTTCAAATACTTGTCGGCCACATCCTGGCCTTTTTCTGGCTTGGACCACGTAGTAATGTGGTTCCACACCGAAGCAGTAAATTAAACCAGGTTGCGATTAATATTTTAAAGGATATCGCCGGTTATGTCACGGTTAGGTCTGGGATTTGCCCTCATCTGGCTCGTACTTTCGCATTTTTCGCATACTTGTTGGCCAGATCCTGGCCTTTTTCTGGCTTTGACCACGTAGTATTGTGGTACCACATCGAAGCAGTCAATTAAACCTGGTTCCGATTAATATTTTAGAGGATAACGCCGGTTATGTCTGGGTTAGGGCTGGTATTTGCCCTCATCTGGCTCGTACTTTCGCATTTTTTGCATACTTGTTGGCCTGATCCTGGCCTTTTACTGGCTTTGACCAAGTAGTAATGTGGTACCACACTGAAACAGTCAATTAATCCAGGATGCGATTAATATTTTAGAGGATAACGCCGGTTATGTCTCGGTTAGGTCTGGGATTTGCCCTCATCTGGCTCGTACTTTCGCATTTTTCGCATACTTGTTGGCCAGATCCTGGGTATTTTCTGGTTTGGATCCCGTAGTAATGAGGTGCCACACCGAGACAGTCAATTAATCCAGGATGCGATTAATATTTCAGAGGATAGCGCCGGTTATGTCTCGGTTAGGTCTGGGATTTGCCCTCATCTGGCTCGTACTTTCGCATTTTTCAAATACTTGTTGGCCAGATCCTGGGTTTTTTCTGCTTTGGATCCCGTAATAATGTGGTTCCACACCAAAGCAGTGAATTAAACCAGGTTGCGAATAATATTTTAAAGGATATCGCCGGCTATGTCTCGGTTAGGTCTGGGATTTGCCCTCATCTGGCTCGTACTTTCGCATTTTTCGCATACTTGTTGGCCAGATCCTGGGTATTTTCTGGTTTGGATCCCGTAGTAATGAGGTGCCACACCGAGACAGTCAATTAATCCAGGATGCGATTAATATTTCTGAGGATAGCGCCGGTTATGTCTCGGTTAGGTCTGGGATTTGCCCTCATCTGGCTCGTACTTTCGCATTTTTCAAATACTTGTTGGCCAGATCCTGGGTTTTTTCTGCTTTGGATCCCGTAATAATGTGGTTCCGCACCAAAGCAGTGAATTAAACCAGGTTGCGAATAATATTTTAAAGGATATCGCCGGCTATGTCTCGGTTAGGTCTGGGATTTGCCGTCATCTGGCTCGTACTTTCGCATTGTTCAAATACTTGTTGGCCAGATCCTGGGTTTTTTCTGGCTTGGACCACGTAGTAATGCGGTACCACACCGAAACAGTCAATCAAACCTGGTTGCGATTAATACTTTAGAGGATAACGCCGGTTATGTCTCGGTTAGGTCTGGGATTAGTCCTCATCTGGCTCGTACATTCGCTCGAAGCATTCTTCCGGTATCCTCCCCGTGCCCGCGCTTTCGCGCCCATCCCCCGGGGGGACAATCGGTCCCCCCAGTAGACACACTGCCTCATAGCGGCGGGACGGGGCCACTCCATCCCGCCGCTATCCGTCCCGGGGCCGCGTTTTGTGGCGGCTGCGTGCCCCAACTCGCAACCGCCCGCGACCCCGTTTCCACCCCTCGGCGGCCGGGCGTTCATGGCCGCACCAGACCGCTGAGGGTGCCTCCCCTTGCGTCGGACCGGTAGGGGGAGGCACTCCTACCCCCAACCGGTCCGACCCGGCGCCGCCTGGCGGGAGGAGGGTCCCCTCAGGACCCCCCTCCCAGCCTAGGTCATCCGCCACGCCGAGGCGGCCGCCCGCGACGCCTCGCGACCGGGCGACGACCTCGGGCCACCGCACGAGCGCGAGCTTCAGCGCGCCGCTGAATCTCGCGCTCCCTCCCCGCGGCCTCCTTCTGCAACATTACGTTCTTGCAGAAGGAGGCCACGGCCCTCCACTTCTCCTCGCTGCCGAGTATGGCGCGCACCACGCCCGGCAGCGAGACATCCCGCCCGACGACGCCGACCAGGACACGGCGCTCCCCCTCCCACGCGGGGCATACCTCCAGGGTATGATCCGCCGTGTCCTGCTCAGCGTCGCAGTGGCAGCAACGCGCCGTCGGCTCCTTCCCTATCCGGCACAGGTATCTTCCGAAGCTGCCATGCCCGGAAAATACCTGTGCCATCCGGTAGGTGAGGCTGCCATGGCCTCTGTCCAGCCACTCCTTCAGGAGTGGCCGAACCGCCCCGACAGTCCGGTGCCCCGCGGTTGGCAGAGCCAGCCGCTCCTGCCACGCGAGCAACACGGACTGCCGGGCCTGGCGCTTTAAATCGCCCCAAGCAGGTTCCTGCCCGCCCGGGACCGCCCCCACCCCCGCGCGACGGTCGTCGCGGTGCCGGTACATCACCGCGTGCGACCGCGCGAGCAGGTCCATGGGCGGCATCCCCGCTAGAACCGTCGCCGCCTCATGTGACATGGTCCGATACCCGCGGACGACCCTGAGCGCCATGCAGCATAGTCATGCTGCGCCGGGAGGCAGCCAGGTCATCCGCCCAGACGGGGGCCCCGTATAGGGCCACCGACTGGACCATTGCCACATAGAGGCGACGCACTCGGCCCGCCGGGCCCCCCAGGTTGGGCAGGATCCGGCCCAGAGCCGCAACCATCCTTTCCAACCGGGGGACCAGGCAGCGGAAATGCTCCTCGAAACGCCAGTGGCTATCGAGGATCAGCCCTAGATACCTGATCTGGGGCTTCACCTCGATGTCAGCCCCACCCACCCGGATCAGAGGGGGTGGCGGATCCTCCCGAGGTGAATGAAACGCAATCACCTCGGTCTTATGGACCGCCACCGTCATCCCCATCCCCCTGATCCGGTCGACGACGCGTTGCGACCCCTCCTCCGCGCGACGCTTGGCCCTCCCCCAGTGCGCCCCGACGGCCAGCACCAGTGTGTCATCCGCATAACACACCGTGCTGGCGCCGTCGGGGAGGCCGGCCCGCAACACCGAGTCGTACGCGATGTTCCACAGGAGTGGCCCGAGGACAGACCCCTGCGGAACACCGCAGTACACCTCCCTCCGCATATCACCATCCCGGCCCGGATACTCGATCCACCTGCCGCGGAGATAATCCCCGACGACCGCCCTGAGACAAGGGGGGACCCGATGATATTCGAGTCCCCTCCTTATCTCTTCCCAGGGGGGGGTGTTAAAGGCATTGGCAATATCCAAGGATATTGCCAATGCCACCCCTCCCCGGGAGACGGCCGCCCCCGAGAGGGCCCTCACACGACCTATCGCGTCGATAGTCGATCGGCCCCCCCGGAAACCGAACTGGCAGTCGGCCAGACCGGGATCACCCCGCGACAGGTGCTCGACGAGGCGGGCAGCAATCACCCGCTCGAAGAGCTTGCTCACCTCGTCGAGGAGACAAATGGGCCGGTATGCGGAGGGAGACTCCGCGGGCCGACCCTCCTTCCGGAGGAGGACCATCCTCGCCACCTTCCAACTGGGGGGGAATCGCCCGTCCCTCAGGCAGCGGTCGAACAACCGCCTGAGGTCGGCCCCAAGGACGCCCTGGGTCAAGACCCAAACCCGGCCGGGCACACCATCCGGACCCGGGGCCGTGTTACGAACCCCGATCCGTCTGATGGCCGCTGCCAGCTCCTCCTGCGTGACCCCCAGCTCGGCCGTCCACTCCACTGGGGCAGCCGCCGCCGCCGGAGGACGCGGTCCCCTCTCCCCAATTGGGAAGAGTGTATTGACCACGTCCTCCAGCAGCCGGGGGTCAAGACCCTCGGTGACGGGGGGCGCCCACGGGCGGAGCTTATTCAGCACCACCTTATATGGGCGCCCCCATGGATCGTCATCAAGGGTCTGGAGGAGCTCCTTCCATGCCCGGGTCTTGGCCCGTTTGATGGCGACCTGCAGAGCAACCCGCGCCACGCGGTATGCTCCATACAGGTCATCAGCTGCCCTCGCTCGCGCCACGCCGTCGCCTGTACGTTGACGACGGCGCGCGCGGGTGTACTGGCGTCGGGCGCGGACAGTCACGACTCGCAACTCCGCGATCGCGTCCGACCACCAGTACACCGCCCGGCGAGGAGAAGCCCGCCCGACCCGAGGCATCGCCGCGTCGCAAATACCCGCGACCAATGCTCCGAGCCGGGCGACCTCCTCCTCTATGCTCGGCAACTCGGCCGCTTCCTGCGGCCAAGTTGCAGCGAGGGCAGCTGCCATCAGGGCGTCCTTGTCCAGGCGCCGAAGCGCCCAGCGGCGTGGTGGGGTGCCACGCAGGCGGCCGTGTCGGGATGCACTCGCGGCGGCAGAGACCTCCATCCGGATGTACCGGTGATCGGAGAGTGTCTCTGCCCCCGCGACCACGTGCCAACCCGACACCATGCGCACGGCGTTGGGGGTCGCGAATCCAACATCCACGATGGACCCCCCATATCGCCGCACGCATGTGTGCTCCGACCCCCGGTTCAATACCCGGAGGTCGAGCCCCGCCGCCCAATCGCCCAGGATCCCGCCGCGAACGGAGTTCCTGGGGGATCCCCAAGCCACCGACTTGGCATTAAAATCCCCCAGGACCAGCACCGGCCGGGCCGCGTAGCGCTGCACGCATGCCGCGACCTCGGCCAAGTACAGCTCGAACGCAGCGTGACCGCTACGGGGCGAAATGTAGCACCCCACCACAGCGACTCCCCCCCAGTCCACGGCGACGAATCCCCGACCGCGCTCCAACAAGGAGAACGGTGGGGACCCGTCGCCCCCTCCCCATACCGTCGCCACCAAGCCGTCCGCGTCGCCCACCCAATGAGGGTGATCAGGGACGCGGTACGGCTCGGCGGCGACCGCCAGGCCAACCCCCCACTCCGCGAGGACTTGGGACATCAAGTCCTGTGCCGCGCGGCAGTGGTTGAGGTTGGCCTGGAGGAGGAGGCGGGGCGGCATTAATTAATGGCCGCGCCAGCCTCCTCCCGGCCGTCCGTCCCCGTAGCACCGTCCACCTCCATGGAGGACGATGCCACCGCCCTCGGCACCGGAGCCGGTGCAGCCCGCCTCTTCCTCTCCTTCCGGGAGGGGGGGGAGCACTTCTTGCTCCCCACCCTGTGATCGGCTGGCCTCCCCATGTCCGCACACAGCGGGCAGTGGGGGGCCGCCGAGCACTGGCTCGCACGGTGCTCTTTGGCACCGCAGCGGTAACACTGACCGCTGCGGTCCACCGGCGAGGTGTACCACTGCCTCACGTGCCCCAATTCGAGGCAGCGGTGACACTGGAGCGGGCGCGGCGCGAGGATTTCCACTCGCGCCGAAACCCACCCCACCAACACCCTCCCGGATTCCGCCACCTTACGGGCGGCGGAGAGGAGGCACCGGGCCCACACCGACCCGAGGCCGGAGGGCGACCTGCGGATCTCTCCGATCCGCAGGTCCTCCACAGGACAGTCCCCCGCCCTCGCAAGGGCACGGGACACATCCTGTGCGCTGACCGAGTCGTCCAGCCCACAAACGCGCATCTCCGTGCGCTTCGTGGGCCGGGCGACCCGGACACCTCGCTCGCCCAGCTGCTCCCGGAGCTTCTGGGCGAGACGATCCGCCTTCGCGCCGCCTTCTGCACCGGGGATCTCCAGCAAGAGACCCCCGGTCACGGCCCTCTTCGCCCTCACGGAGGCGACGCCCAGCTCTTCCAGGGAGATATTCTCCCTGGCGAGCCGCATCGCCTCCGCGAGGGTCAGGTCGCCCCCCTGCGCAACGGTCAGCGTCACCGCTGCCGTTTTTGGGGGACGACCTGGTCGTGCCTTCCCGACCTTCGCGGCCTTTACCTTGGCCGCCGGCGGCGGAGGCGGAGGCCGCGGTTGCGAGGCCTTCCTCGCCGCCCGCTTCGCCTTCCGCCCCACCACCTCACTCCACGCCACCCCCCCATGGGAGGGTGCCGTGGAGGACGCGGCCACCGCGACCACGGGTACACCACCCCCCTTGGGGGTCGCGACCCGGGGCCCTGGTGCCGCAACGCTGGGCGGAGCCTTCACTCCGCCCTTCTTTGCCTTCCCCGACTGTACCGGAACAGGTCGGGGAGGCACCGCCTTCCTGCTGACCGCTCTTCCGGCGAGAAGCTCCTCCCGGAAGGCGGCCAGCTTGCCATCAATCATGTCCCCAATCCTCCTCAGAAGATCGTCTTCTGAGGAGGACGGGGACTTCTTCACGGGCGGAGTGCGGGTGGAGGGGCCCGCGGTGCCCCGCACCACTGCCGCCGCACTCCGCTTATTTACCTCCGCCGAGGGACGCGGCGGTGGAGGAGGAGGGAGGACGGGAGGGAGGGCCGCGCTGTTCCACAGCGCCTCTGCCCTCCTCCTCCCCTGTCGCTCCTCCTCCAACAGGAGCTGCAGACGGGCGTTCCGCCCTCTGAGCTCCCGCGCCGCCTCCCTCATTTCCTCCGCCGCGGCCTTCAGGGCCTCCGCGCCACCGCTTTTCTGCCCCTTAAAGGCGCAGGCAGCGGCGACTTTCTCCACCCGCCTCAGGGACGAGGAGATCCTCTCCGATATCTCCTCGGTCACCTCGTCCCTGAGGCAACACAGCCTCACCGACGGGCACATCGCCCCGCCTACCTCGACGACGGCCTGCCCCGCCCTCTCCCTCTTAGAGCCTATGAGGCTCCTGGTGGAGGAGAAGGACGAGACTGACGCAGTCTCGTCGTCCTCCTCCACCTTCCACGAAGCCGGGCCAGGCGCTGGAGGCGGCGCGAGCGCCGTCACTCCAGTCCCAACACCGCCTTCGTCCTCCCCCTCTGACTTACCCCGTCCCATCACCGTTTTAATATTGAACTCCATAATATTCCCACGAGCAGGTCGGAAGAAAAGGTCCGCCCGGGCAGAGCCGCCTTACCCGGGTAAGCCTATATACTCCGGGGGTTCGGCAGGTTCCCCGGAGGTGGTCGCTTGGGATTGGGCCTTCTCCCCCAACCATGCATCCCATCGCCGCGCACCATAGCTTAGGATTGGAGGGCGATTTTATAGAGTCGCCATACTCGTGGCCCAGGCGGTTAAGCCAAGACCCCCGTTCCTCCTGCCGTCACGTACCATTCACAAAACCAATAGGGAATTGTGAATGGGTCGTTGTGACGAGCAACAGGAGGCTTACGGTGTGTGTATGACTCGGGTACCCCGGGTTCGTTAAGCCCGTACTGCAGCTGAAAGGCTGGCAGCCCCTGAGGGTATCTGGCTCGTACTTTCGCATTTTTCGCATACTTGTCGGCCAGTTCCTTGCCTTTTTCTGGTTTGGATCACGTAGTAATGCGGTACCACACTGAAACAGTCAATTAAACCTGGTTCCGATTAATATTTTAGAGGATATCGCCGGTTATGTCTGGGTTAGGTCTGGTATTTGCCCCTCATCTGGCTCGTACTTTCGCATTTTTCGCATACTTGACGGTCAGTTCCTGGCCTTTTTCTGGCATTGACCACGTAGTATTGTGGTACCATATCGAAGCAGTCAATTAAACCTGGTTGCGATTAATATTTTAGACGATAACGCAGGTTATGTCTGGGTTAGGTCTGGTATTTGCCCTCATCTGGCTCGTACTTTCGCATTTTTCGCATACTTGTTGGCCAGATCCTGGCCTTTTTCTGGTTTGGATCACGTAGTAATGTGGTACCACATCGAAACTGATAACTAAACCTGGTTGCGATCAATATTTTAGAGGATAACGCCGGTTATGTCTCGGTTAATTCTGGAATTTGCCGTGCATCTGGCGCGTACTTTCGCATTTCTCGCAAACTTGTTGGCCAGATCCTGAGCTTTTTCTGGTTTGGATCCCGTAGTAATGTGGTTCCACACCGAAGCAGTCAATTAATCCAGGATGCGATTAATATTTTAGAGGATAACGCCGGTTATGTCTCGGTTAATTCTGGGATTTGCCCTCATCTGGCGCGTACTTTCGCATTTCTCGCAAACTTGTTGGCCAAATGCAGGGCTTTTTCTGGTTTGGATCCCGTAGTAATGTGGTTCCACACCGAAGCAGTCAATTAATCCAGGATGCGATTAATATTTTAGAGGATAACGCCGGTTATGTCTCGGTTAGGTCTGGGATTTGCCCTCATCAGACTCGTACTTTCGCATTTTTCCCATACTTGTTGGCCAGATCCTGGCCTTTTTCTGGCTTGGACCACGTAGTAATGTGGTACCACACCGAAACAGTCAATTAAACCTGGATGCGATTAATATTTTAGACGATAACGCCGGTTATGTCTGGGTTAGGTCTGGTGTTTGCCCCTCATCTGGCTCGTACTTTCGCATTTTTCGCATACTTGTCGGTCAGTTCCTGGCCTTTTTCTGGTTGGGATCACGTAGTAATGCGGTACCACGCTGAAACAGTTAATTAAACCTGGTTCCGATTAATATTTTAGAGGATAACGCCGGTTATATCTCGGTTAGGTCTGGTATTTGCCCTCATCTGCCTCGTACTTTCGCATTTCTTGCAAACTTGTTGGCCAAATGCAAGGCTTTTTCTGGTTTGGATCCCGTAGTAATGTGGTTCCACACCGAAGCAGTCAATTAATCCAGGATGCGATTAATATTTTAGAGGATAACGCTGGTTATGTCTGGGTTAGTTGTGGTATTTGCAATCATCTGGCTCATACTTACGCGTTTTTCGCATACTTGTTGGGCAGATCCTGGGTTTTTTCTTGTTTGGATAACGTAGTAATGTGGTACCACACTGAGACACTCAATAAAAGCTGGTTCCGATTAGTATTTTTGGGGACACTGCTGGTTATGTCTGGGTTAGTTCTGGTATTTGAAATCATCTGGCTTAAACTTTAGCGTTTTTCGCATACTTGTTGGCCGGATCCTGGCCTTTTTCTGGTTTGGATCACGTAGTAATGCGGTACCACACCGAAACAATCAATTAAACCTTGTTGCGCTTGATATTTCAGAGGATAACGCCGGTTGTGTCTGGGTTAGGTCTGGTATCTGCCCTCATCTGGCTCGTACTTTCGCATTTTTCGCATACTTGTCGGCCAATTCCTGGCCTTTTTCTGGTTTGGATCACGTAGTAATGCGGTACCACACTGAAACAGTCAATTAAACCTGGTTCCGATTAATATTTTAGAGGATAACGCCGGTTATGTCTGGGTTAGGTCTGGTATTTGCCCCTCATCTGGCTCGTACTTTCGCATTTTTCGCATACTCGTCGGTCAGTTCCTGGCCTTTTTCTGGTTTGGATCACGTAGTAATGCGGTACCACACTGAAACAGTTAATTAAACCTGGTTCCGATTAATATTTTGGAGTATAACGCCGGTTATATCTCGGTTAGGTCCGGGATTTGCCCTCATCTGGCTCGTACTTTCGCATTTTTCGCATACTTGTTGGCCAGATCCTGGCCTTTTTCTGGCTTTGACCACGTAGTATTGTGGTACCATATCGAAGCAGTCAATTAAACCTGGTTGCGATTAATATTTTAGAGGATAGCGCCGGTTATGTCTCGGTTAGGTCTGGGATTTGCCCTCATCTGGCTCGTACTTTCGCATTTTTCGCATACTTGTTGGGCAGATCCTGGGTTTTTTCTGGTTTGGATAACGTAGTAATGTGGTTCCACACCGAAACAGTCAATTAAACCTGGTTCCGATTAATATTTTAGAGGATAACGCCGGTTATGTCTGGGTTAGTTCTGGTATTTGCCCTCATTTGCTCGTACTTTCGTATTTTTCTCATACTTGTTGGGCAGATCCTGGCCTTTTTCTGGTTTGTATCACGTAGTAATGTGGTACCACACTGAAACAGTCAATAGAAGCTTGTTCCGAATAGTATTTTAGAGGATAACGCCGGTTATGTCTGGGTTAGGTCTGGTATTTGCCCTCATCTGGCTCGTACTTTCGCATTCTTCGCATACTTGTTGGGCAGATCCTGGCCTTTTTCTGGCTTGGACCACGTAGTAATGCGGTGCCACACCGAAACAGTCAATCAAACCTGGTTGCGATTAATATTTTAGAGGATAACGCCGGTTATGTCTCGGTTAGGTCTGGGATTTGCCCTCATCTGGCCCGTACTTTCGCATTTTTCCCATACTTGTTGGCCAGATCCTGGCCTTTTTCTGGCTTGGACCACGTAGTAATGTGGTACCACACCGAAACAGTCAATTAAACCTGGTTCCGATTAATATTTTAGAGGATAACGCCGGTTATGTCTGGGTTAGGGCTGGGATTTGCCCTCTCCTGGCGCGTACTTTCGCATTTCTCGCATACTTGTTGGCCAGATCCTGGGCCTTTTGTGGTTTGGATACCGTAGTAATGTGGTTCCACACCGAAGCAGTCAATTAATCCAGGATGCGATTAATATTTTAGAGGATAACGCCGGTTATGTCTCGGTTCGGTCTGGGACTTGCCCTTTTCTGGCTCGTACTTTCGCATTTTTCCCATACTTTTTGGCCAGATCCTGGACTTTTTCTGGCTTGGACCACGTTGTATTGTGGTACCACACCGAAACAGTCATTTAAACCTGGTTCCGGTTAATATTTTAGAGGATAACGCCGGTTATGTCTGGGTTAGGTCTGGTATTTGCCCTCATCTGGCTCGTACTTTCGCATTTTTCGCTTACTTGATGGCCAGATCCTGGCATTTTTTCTGGTTTGGATCACGTAGCAATGCGGTACCATAACCGAAACAGTCAATTAAACCTGGTTGCGATTAATATTTTAGAGGATAGCGCCGGTTATGTCTGGGTTAGGTCTGGTATTTGACCCCATCTGGCTCGTACTTTCGCATTTTTCGCATACTTGTTAGCCAGATCCTGGCCTTTTTCTGGCACTGACCACGTAGTAATCTGGTACCACACTGAAACAGTCAATTAATCCAGGATGCGATCAAAATTTTAGAGGATAACGCCGGTTATGTCTGGGTTAGGCCTGGTATTTGCCCTGATCTGGCTCGTACTTTCGCATTTTTCGCAAACTTGTTGGCCAGACACTGGGTTTTTTCTGGTTTGGATCCCGTAGTAATGAGGTTCCACAAAGAAACAGTCAATTAAATCTGGTTGCCATTAATATTTTAGAGGGTAACGTCGGTTACGTCTCGGTTAGGTCTGGGATTTGCCCTCATCTGGCTCGTACTTTCGTATTTCTCGCATACTTGTTGGCGAGATCCTGGGCTTTTTCTGGTTTGGATCACGTAGTAAAGTGGTACCACACTGAAACAGTCAATAAAAGCTGATTCCGATTAATATTTTAGAGGATAACGCCGGTTATGTCTGGGTTAGGTCTGGTATTTGCCCTCATCTGGCTCGTACTTTCGCATTCTTCGCATACTTGTTGGCCTGCTCCTGGCCTTTTTCTGGCTTGGACCACGTAGTAATGTGGTACCACACCGAAACAGTCAATTAAACCTGGTTCCGATTAATATTTTAGAGGATAACGCCGGTTATGTCTGGGTTAGGTCTGGTATTTGCCCTCATTTGGCTCGTACTTTCGCATTCTTCGCATACTTGTTGGCCAGATCCTGGCCTTTCTCTGGTTTGGATCCCGTAGGAATGAGGTTCCACACCGAAACAGTCAATTAAACCTGGTTCCGATTAATATTTTAGAGGATAACGCCGGTTATGTCTCGGTTAATTCTGGGATTTGCCCTCATCTGGCGCGTACTTTCGCATTTACCGCAAACTTGTTGGCCAGATCCTGGGCTTTTTCTGGTTTGGATCCCGTAGTAAAGTGGTTCCGCACCGAAGCAGTCAATTAATCCAGGATGCGATTAATATTTTAGAGGATAACGCCGGTTATGTCTCGGTTAATTCTGGGATTTGCCCTCATCTGGCGCGTACTTTCGCATTTCTCGCAAACTTGTTGGCCAAATGCCGGGCTTTTTCTGGTTTGGATCCCGTAGTAATGTGGTTCCACACCGAAGCAGTCAATTAATCCAGGATGCGATTAATATTTTAGAGGATGGCGCCGGTTATGTCTGGGTTAGGTCTGGTATTTGCCCTCATCTGGCTCGTACTTTCGCATATTTCGCATACTTGTTGGCCAGATCCTGGCCTTTTTCTGGCTTTGACCACGTAGTAATGCGGTGCCACACCGAAACAGTCAATCAAACCTGGTTGCGATTAATATTTTAGAGGATAGCGCCGGTTATGTCTCGGTTAGGTCTGGGATTTGCCCTCATCTGGCTCGTACGTTCGCATTTTTCGCATACTTGTTGGGCAGATCCTGGGTTTTTTCTGGTTTGGATAACGTAGTATTGTGGTACCATATCGAAGCAGTCAATTAAACCTGGTTGCGATTAATATTTTAGAGGATAGCGCCGGTTATGTCTCGGTTAGGTCTGGGATTTGCCCTCATCTGGCTCGTACGTTCGCATTTTTCGCATACTTGTTGGGCAGATCCTGGGTTTTTTCTGGTTTGGATAACGTAGTAATGTGGTACCACACTGAAACAGTTAATTAAACCTGGTTCCGATTAATATTTTGGAGTATAACGCCGGTTATATCTCGGTTAGGTCCGGGATTTGCCCTCATCTGGCTCGTACTTTCGCATTTTTCGCATACTTGTTGGCCATATCCTGGCCTTTTTCTGGTTTGGACCACGTAGTAATGCGGTGCCACACCGAAACAGCCAATCAAACCTGGTTGCGATTAATATTGTAGAGGATAACGCCGGTTATGTCTGGGTTAGGTCTGGTATTTGCCCTCATTTGGCTCGTACTTTCGCATTTTTCGCATACTTGTCGGCCAGTTCCTGGCCTTTTTCTGGTTGGGATCACGTAGTAATGCGGTACCACACTGAAACAGTCAACTAAACCTGGTTCGGATTAATATTTTAGAGGATAACGCCGGTTATGTCTGGGTTAGGTCTGGTATTTGCCCTCATCTGGCTCGTAGTTTCGCATTTATCGCATAATTGTTGGCCAGATCCTGGCCTTTTTCTGGCACTGACACGTAGTAATCTGGTACCACACTGAAACAGTCAATTAATCCAGGATGCGATCAATATTTTAGAGAATAACGCCGGTTATGTCTGGGTTAGGTCTGGTATTTGCCCTCATCTGGCTCGTACGTTCGCATTTCTCGAAAACTTGTTGGCCAGACACTGGGTTTTTTCTGGTTTGGTAGTAATGAGGTTCCACACCGAAACAGTCAATTAAATCTGGTTGCGATTAATATTTTAGAGGGTAACGCCGGTTAAGTCTCGGTTAGGTCTGGGATTAGCCCTCATCTGTCTCGTACTTTCGTATTTCTCGCATACTTGTTGGCCAGATCCTGGCCTTTTTCTAGCTTGGACCACGTAGTAATGTGGTACCGCACCGAAACAGTCAATTAAACCTGGTTCCGATTAATATTTTAGAGGATAACGCCGGTTATGTCTGGGTTAGGTCAGGTATTTGCCCTCATCTGACTCGTACTTTCGCATTTTTCGCATACTTGTTGGCCAGATCCTGGGCTTTTTCAGGTTTGGATCACGTAGTAATGTGGTACCACACTGAAACAGTCAATAAAAGCTGATTCCGATTAATATTTTAGAGGATAACGCCGGTTATGCCTGGGTTAGGTCTGGTATTTGCCCTCATCTGGCTCGTACTTTCGCATTCTTCGCATACTTGTTGGCCAGATCCTGGCCTTTCTCTGGTTTGGATCCCGTAGGAATGAGGTTCCACACCGAAACAGTCAATTAAACCTGGTTCCGATTATTATTTTAGAGGATAACGCCGGTTATGTCTTGGTTAGGTCTGGTATTTGCCCTCATCTGGCTCGTACTATCGCATTTTTCGCATACTTGTTGGCCAGATCCTGGCCTTTTTCTGGTTTGGATCACGTAGTAATGTGGTACCACACTGAAACAGTCAATAAAAGCTGATTCCGATTAATATTTTAGAGGATAACGCCGGTTATGTCTGGGTTAGGTCTGGTATTTGCCCTCATCTGGCTCGTACTTTCGCATTCTTCGCATACTTGTTGGCCTGCTCCTGGCCTTTTTCTGGCTTGGACCACGTAGTAATGTGGTACCACACCGAAACAGTCAATTAAACCTGGTTCCGATTAATATTTTAGAGGATAACGCCGGTTATGTCTGGGTTAGGTCTGGTATTTGCCCTCATTTGGCTCGTACTTTCGCATTCTTCGCATACTTGTTGGCCAGATCCTGGCCTTTCTCTGGTTTGGATCCCGTAGGAATGAGGTTCCACACCGAAACAGTCAATTGAACCTGGTTCCGATTAATATTTTAGAGGATAACGCCGGTTATGTCTCGGTTAATTCTGGGATTTGCCCTCATCTGGCGCGTACTTTCGCATTTACCGCAAACTTGTTGGCCAGATCCTGGGCTTTTTCTGGTTTGGATCCCGTAGTAATGTGGTTCCGCACCGAAGCAGTCAATTAATCCAGGATGCGATTAATATTTTAGAGGATAACGCCGGTTATGTCTCGGTTAATTCTGGGATTTGCCCTCATCTGGCGCGTACTTTCGCATTTCTCGCAAACTTGTTGGCCAAATGCAGGGCTTTTTCTGGTTTGGATCCCGTAGTAATGTGGTTCCACACCGAAGCAGTCAATTAATCCAGGATGCGATTAATATTTTAGAGGATAGCGCCGGTTATGTCTGGGTTAGGTCTGGTATTTGCCCTCATCTGGCTCGTACTTTCGCATTTTTCGCATACTTGTTGGCCAGATCCTGGCCTTTTTCTGGCTTGGACCACGTAGTAATGCGGTGCCACACCGAAACAGCCAATCAAACCTGGTTGCGATTAATATTTTAGAGGATAACGCCGGTTATGTCTGGGTTAGGTCTGGTATTTGCCCTCATTTGGCTCGTACTTTCGCATTTTTCGCATACTTGTTGGCCAGATCCTGGCCTTTCTCTGGTTTGGATCCCGTAGTAATGAGGTTCCACACCGAAACAGTCAATTAAACCTGGTTGCGATTAATATTTCAGAGGATAACGCCGGTTATGTCTCGGTTAGGTCTGGGATTTGCCCTCATCTGACTCGTACTCTCGCATTTTTCCCATACTTCTTGGCCAGATCCTGGCCTTTTTCTAGCTTGGACCACGTAGTGATGTGGTACCACACCGAAACAGTCAATTAAACCTGGTTGTGATTAATATTTTAGAGGATAACGCCGGTTATGTCTGGGTTAGGTCTGGGGTTTGCACCCATCTGGCTCGTACTTTCGCATTTCTCGCATACTTGTTGGCCACATCCTGGCCTCTTTCTGGCGTTGACCACGTAGTAATGTGGTACCACACTGAAACAGTCAATTAAACCTGGATCCGATTAATATTTTAGAGGATAACGCCGGTTATGTCTGGGTTAGGTCTGGTATTTGCCCTCGTGTGGCTCGTACTTTCGCATTTTTCGCTTACTTGTTGGCCAGATCCTGGCATTTTTTCTGGTTTGGATCACGTAGTAATGCGGTACCATAACCGAAACAGTCAATTAAACCTGGTTGCGATTAATATTTTGGAGGATAACGCCGGTTATGTCTGGGTTAGGTCTGGTATTTGCCCTCATCTGGCTCGTACTTTCGCATTTTTCGCGTACTTGTTGGCCAGATCCTGGCCTTTTTCTGGCTTGGACCACGTAGTAATGTGGTACCACACCGAAACAGTCAATTAAACCTGGTTCCGATTAATATTATAGAGGTTAACGCCGGTTATGTCTGGGTTAGGTCTGATATTTGCCCCACATCTGGCTCGAACTTTCGCAATTTTCGCATACTTGTCGGCAAGTTCCTGGCCTTTTTCTGGTTTGGATCACGTAGTAATGCGGTACCACACTGAAACAGTCAATTAAACCTGGTTCCGATTAATATTTTAGAGGATAACGCCGGTTATGTCTGGGTTAGGTCTGGTATTTGCCCTCATCTGGCTCGTACTTTCGCATTTTTCGCTTACTTGTTGGCCAGATCCTGGCATTTTTTCTGGTTTGGATCACGTAGTAATGCGGTACCATACCCGATACAGTCAATTAAACGTGGTTCGAATTAATATCTTAGAGGATAACGCCGATTATGCCAGGGTTAGGTCTGGTATTTGCCCTCATCTGGCTCGTACTTTCGGCTTTTTTCGCTTACTTGTGGGCCAGATCGTGGCATTTTTTCGCGTTTGGATCACGTAGTAATGCGGTACCACACTGAAACAGTCAATAGAAGCTGGTTCCGAATAGTATTTTAGAGGGTAACGCAGTTTACGTCTGGGTTAGTTCTGATATTCGCAATCATCTGGCTCATACTTTCGCGTTTTTCGCATACGTGTAGGCCAGATGCTGGGTTTTTTCTGGTTTGGATCCCGCAATAATGACGTTCCACACCGAAACGGTCAATTAAACCTTGTTGCGATTAATATTTTAGAGGATAACGCCAGTTATGTCTCGGTTAGGTCTGGGATTTGCCCACATCTGGCTCGTACTTTCGCATTTCTCGCATACTTGTTGGCCAGAACCTGGCCTTTTCCTGGCTTGGACCAGGTAGTAATGTGGTACCACACTGAAACAGTCAACAAAAGCTGGTTGCGATTAATATTTTAGAGGATAGCGCCGGTTATGTCTCGGTCAGGTCTGGGATTTGCCCTCATCTAGCTCGTACTTTCCCTTTTTCCGCATACTTGTTGGACAGATCCTGGGATTTTTCTGGTTTGGACCACGTAGTACTGCGGTACCACACCGAAACAGTCAATTAAACCAGGTTCCGATTAGTATTTTAGAGGATAACGCAGGTTATGTCTGGGTTAGTGCTGGTATTTGCAATCATCTGGCTCATACTTTCGTGTTTTTCGCATACTTGTTGGCCAGATCCTTGGTTTTTTCTGGTTTGGATCCCGTACTAATTTGGTTCCACTCCGAAACAGTCAATTAAACCTGGTTGCGATTAATATTTTAGAGGATAACGCCGGTTATGTCTGGGTTAGGTCTGAGATTTGCCTTCATCTGGCTCGTAGTTTCGCATTTTTCGCATACTTGTTGGCCAGATCCTGTGTTTTTTCTGGTTTGGATCCCGTAGTAATGTGGTTCCACACCGAAACAGTCAATTAAACCTGGTTCCGATTAATATTTTAGAGGATAACGCCGGTTATGTCTGGGTTAGTTCTGGTATTTGCCCTCATTTGCTCGTACTTTCGTATTTTTCTCATACTTGTTGGGCAGATCCTGGCCTTTTTCTGGTTTGTATCACGTAGTAATGTGGTACCACACTGAAACAGTCAATAGAAGCTTGTTCCGAATAGTATTTTAGAGGATAACGCCGGTTATGTCTGGGTTAGGTCTGGTATTTGCAATCATCTAGCTCGTACTTTCGCTTTTTCCGCCTACTTGTTGGCCAGATCCTGGGATTTTTCTGGATTGGATCACGCAGTAATGTGGTACCATACTGAAACAGTCAATAGAAGCTGGTTCCGAATAGTATTTTAGAGGGTAACGCAGTTTACGTCTGGGTTAGTTCTGATATTCGCAATCATCTGGCTCATACTTTCGCGTTTTTCGCATACGTGTAGGCCAGATGCTGGGTTTTTTCTGGTTTCGATCCCGCAATAATGACGTTCCACACCGAAACGGTCAATCAAACCTTGTTGCGATTAATATTTTAGAGGATAACGCCAGTTATGTCTCGGTTAGGTCTGGGATTTGCCCACATCTGGCTCGTACTTTCGCATTTCTCGCATACTTGTTGGCCAGAACCTGGCCTTTTCCTGGCTTGGACCAGGTAGTAATGTGGTACCACACTGAAACAGTCAACAAAAGCTGGTTGCGATTAATATTTTAGAGGATAGCGCCGGTTATGTCTCGGTCAGGTCTGGGATTTGCCCTCATCTAGCTCGTACTTTCGCTTTTTCCGCATACTTGTTGGCCAGATCCTGGGATTTTTCTGGTATGGATCACGTAGTAATGCGGTACCACACCGAAACAGTCAATTAAACCTGGTTCCGATTAGTATTTTAGAGGATAACGTAGGTTATGTCTGGGTTAGTTCCGGTATTTGCAATCATCTGGCTCATACTTTCGCGTTTTTCGCATACTTGTTGGCCAGATCCTGGGTTTTTTCTGGTTTGGATCCCGTACTAATTTGGTTCCACTCCGAAACAGTCAATTAAACCTGGTTGCGATTAATATTTTAGAGGATAACGCCGGTTATGTCTGGGTTAGGTCTGGTATTTGCCTTCATCTGGCTCCTACTTTCGCATTTCTCGCATACTTGTTGGCCGGATCCAGGCCTTTTTCTGGCTTGGACCAGGTAGTAATGTGGTTCCACACCGACGCAGTCAATTAAACCTGGTTGCGATTAATACTTTAGAGGATATCGCCGGTAATGTCTTGGTTAGTTCTGGTATTTGCAATCATCTGGCTCATACTTACGGGTTTTTCGCATACTTGATGGCCAGATCCTGGCCTTTTTCTGGCATGGACCACGTTGTAATGTGGTAGCACACTGAAACAGTCAATTAAACCTGGTTCCGATTAATATTTTAGAGGATAACGCCGGCTAGGTCTAGGTTAGGTCTGGAATTTGCCCTTATCTTGCTCGTACTTTCGCATTTTTCGCTTACTTGTTGGGTAGATCCCGGCCCTTTTCTGGCTTTGACCACGTAGTAATGAGGTACCACACAGAAACAGTCAATTAAACCTGGTTCCGAATAATATTATAGAGGATAACGCCGGTTATGTCTGGGTTAGGTCTGGTATTTGCCCTCATCTGGCTCGTACATTCGCATTTTTCGCTTACTTGTTGGCCAGATCCTGGGTTTTTTCTAGTTTGGATCACGTAGTAATGCGGTACCACACCGAAAGAGTCAATCAAACCTGGTTGCGATTAATATTTTAGAGGATAACGCCGGTTATGTCTGGGTTAGGTCTGGTATTTGCCCTCATCTGGCTCGTACTTTCGCATTTTTCGCATACTTGTTGGCCAGATCCTGGCCTTTTTCTGGCTTTGACCACGTAGTAATGTGGTACAACACCGAAACTGTCAATTAAACCTGGTTGCGATTAATATTTTAGAGGATAACGTCGGTTATGTCACGGTTAGGTCTGGGATTTGCCCACATCTGGCTCGTACTTTCGCATTTCTCGCATACTTGTTGACCAGATCCTGGCCTTTTTCTGGTTTGGATCACGTAGTAATGTGGTACCACACTGAAACATTCAATAAAAGCTGGTTCCGATTAGTATTTTAGAGGATAACGCTGGTTATGTCCGGGTTAGTTCTGGTATTTGCAATCATCTGGCTCATACTTTCGCGTTTTTCGCATACTTGTTGGCCAGATCCTGGGTTTTTTCTGGTTTGGAACCCGTAGAAATGTGATTCCACAACGAAACAGTCAATTAAACCTGGTTGCGATTAATACTTTAGAGGATATCGCCGGTAATGTCTTGGTTAGTTCTGGTATTTGCAATCATCTGGCTCATACTTTCGCGTTTTTCGCATACCTGTTGGCCAGATCCTGGGATTTTTTCTGGTTTGGATCACGTAGTAATGCGGTACCACACCGAAACAGTTAACTAAACCTGGTTCCGATTAGTATTTTAGAGGATAACGCAAGTTATGTCTGGGTTAGTTCCGGTATTTGCAATCATCTGGCTCATACTTTCGCGTTTTTCGCATACTTGTTGGCCAGATCCTGGGTTTTTTCTTGTTTGGATCCCGTACTAATGTGGTTCCACTCCGAAACAGTCAATTAAACCTGGTTGCGATTAATATTTTAGAGGATAACGCCGGTTATGTCTCGGTTAGGTCTGGGATTTGCCCCCATCTGGCTCGTACTTTCGCATTTCTCGCATACTAGTTGGCCAGATCCTGGCCTTTTTCTGGCTTTGACCACGTAGTAATGTGGTACAACACCGAAACTGTCAATTAAACCTGGTTGCGATTAGTATTTTAGAGGATAACGCTGGTTATGTCTGGGTTAGGTCTGGTATTTGCAATAATCTGGCTCATACTTTCGCGTTTTTCGCATACCTGTTGGCCAGATCCTGGGATTTTTTCTGGTTTGGATCACGTAGTAATGCGGTACCACACCGAAACAGTTAACTAAACCTGGTTCCGATTAGTATTTTAGAGGATAACGCAAGTTATGTCTGGGTTAGTTCCGGTATTTGCAATCATCTGGCTCATACTTTCGCGTTTTTCGCATACTTGTTGGCCAGATCCTGGGTTTTTTCTTGTTTGGATCCCGTACTAATGTGGTTCCACTCCGAAACAGTCAATTAAACCTGGTTGCGATTAATATTTTAGAGGATAACGCCGGTTATGTCTCGGTTAGGTCTGGGATTTGCCCCCATCTGGCTCGTACTTTCGCATTTCTCGCATACTTGTTGGCCAGATCCTGGCCTTTTTCTGGTTTGGATCACGTAGTAATGTGGTACCACACTGAAACAGTCAATAAAAGCTGGTTCCGATTAGTATTTTAGAGCATAACGTCGGTTATGTCTGGGTTGGGTCTGGTTTTTGCCCTCATCTGGCTCGTACTTTCGCATTTTTCGCATGCTTGTTGGCCAGATGCTGGGTTTTCTCTGGTTTGGATCACGTAGTAATGCGGTACCACACCGAAACAGTCAATTATACCTGGTTGCGACTAATATTTTAGAGGATAACGCCAGTTATGTCTCGTTTAGGTCTGCGATTTGCCCTCATCTGTCTCGTACTTTCGCATTTTTCGCATACTTGTTGGCCAGATCCTGGCCTTTTTCTGGCTTTGACCACGTAGTAATGTGGTACAACACCGAAACTGTCAATTAAACCTGGTTGCGATTAATATTTTAGAGGATAACGTCGGTTATGTCACGGTTAGGTCTGGGATTTGCCCACATCTGGCTCGTACTTTCGCATTTCTCGCATACTTGTTGGCCAGATCCTGGCCTTTTTCTGGTTTGGATCACGTAGTAATGTGGTACCACACTGAAACAGTCAATAAAAGCTGGTTCCGATTAGTATTTTAGAGGATAACGCTGGTTATGTCTGGGTTAGGTCTGGTATTTGCAATCATCTGGCTCATACTTTCGCGTTTTTCGCATACCTGTTGGCCAGATCCTGGATTTTTTTCTGGATTGGATCACGCAGTAATGTGGTACCACACTGAAACAGACAATAGAAGCTGGTTCCGATTAGTATTTTAGAGGATAACGCTGGTTATGTCCGGGTTAGTTCTGGTATTTGCAATCATCTGGCTCATACTTTCGCGTTTTTCGCATACCTGTTGGCCAGATCCTGGGTTTTTTCTGGTTTGGAACCCGTACTAATGTGATTCCACACCGAAACAGTCAATTAAACCTGGTTGCGATTAATACTTTAGAGGATATCGCCGGTAATGTCTTGGTTAGTTCTGGTATTTGCAATCATCTGGCTCATACTTACGGGTTTTTCGCATACTTGATGGCCAGATCCTGGCCTTTTTCTGGCATGGACCACGTTGTAATGTGGTAGCACACTGAAACAGTCAATTAAACCTGGTTCCGATTAATATTTTAGAGGATAACGCCGGTTATGTCACGGTTAGGTCTGGGATTTGCCCCCATCTGGCTCGTACTTTCGCATTTCTCGCATACTTGTTGGCCAGATCCTGGCGTTTTTCTGGCTTTGACCAGGTAGTAATGTGGTACAACACCGAAACTGTCAATTAAACCTGGTTGCGATTAGTATTTTAGAGGATAACGCTGGTTATGTCTGGGTTAGGTCTGGTATTTGCAATCATCTGGCTCATACTTTCGCGTATTTCGCATACCTGTTCGCCAGATCCTGGGTTTTTTTCTGGTTTGGATCACGTAGTAATGCGGTACCACACCGAAACAGTTAATTAAACCTGGTTCCGATTAGTATTTTACAGGATAACGCAGGTTATGTCTGGGTTAGTTCCGGTATTTGCAATCATCTGGCTCATACTTTCGCGTTTTTCGCATAGTTGTTGGCCAGATCCTGGGTTTTTTCTGGTTTGGATCCCGTACTAATGTGGTTCCACTCCGAAACAGTCAATTAAACCTGGTTGCGATTAATATTTTAGAGGATAACGCCGGTTATGTCTCGGTTAGGTCTGGGATTTGCCCCCATCTGGCTCGTACTTTCGCATTTCTCGCATACTTGTTGGCCAGATCCTGGCCTTTTTCTGGTTTGGATCACGTAGTAATGTGGTACCACACTGAAACAGTCAATAAAAGCTGGTTCCGATTAGTATTTTAGAGCATAACGTCGGTTATGTCTGGGTTGGGTCTGGTATTTGCCCTCATCTGGCTCGTACTTTCGCATTTTTCGCATACTTGTTGGCCAGATCCTGGCCTTTTTCTGGATTGGATCACGTAGTAATGTGGTACCACACTGAAACAGTCAATAAAAGCTGGTTCCGATTAGTATTTTAGAGCATAACGTCGGTTATGTCTGGGTTGGGTCTGGTATTTGCCCTCATCTGGCTCGTACATTCGCATTTTTCGCATACTTGTTGGCCAGTTCCTGGCCTTTTTCTGGCCCGGACCATGTACTAATGTGGTACCACACCGAAACAGTCAATTAAACCTGGTTACGATTAGTATTTTAGAGGATAACGCAGGTTATGTCTGGGTTAGTTCCGGTATTTGCAATCATCTGGCTCATACTTTCGCGTTTTTCGCATACTTGTTGGCCAGATCCTGGGTTTTTTCTGGTTTGGATCCCGTACTAATGTGGTTCCACTCCGAAACAGTCAATTAAACCTGGTTGCGATTAATATTTTAGAGGATAACGCCGGTTATGTCTGGGTGAAGTCTGGCATTTGCCCTCATCTGGCTAGCACTTTCGCATTTTTCGCATACGCGTATGCCAGATGCTGGGTTTTTTCTGGTTTGGATCCCGCAATAATGACGTACCACACAGAAACAGTCAATTAAACCTGGTTGCGATTAATATTTTAGAGGACATCGCCGGCTATGTCTCGGTTAGGTCTGGGATTTGCCCTCATCTGGCTCGTACTTTCGCATTTCTCGCATACTTGTTAGCCAGATCCTGGCCTTTTTCTGGTTTGGATCACGTAGTAATGTGGTACCACACTGAAACAGTCAATAAAAGCTGGTTCCGATAAGTATTTTAGAGGATAACGCTGGTTATGTCTGGGTTAGTTCCGGTATTTGCAATCATCTGGCTCATACTTTCGCGTTTTTCGCATACTTGTTGGCCAGATCCTGGGTTTTTTCTGGTTTGGATCCCGTACTAATGTGGTTCCACACCGAAGCAGTCAATTAAACCTGGTTGCGATTAATATTTTAGAGGATAACGCAGGTTATGTCTGGGTTAGGTCTGGTATTTGCCCTCATCTGGCTCGTGCTTTCGCATTTTTCGCATGCTTGTTGGCCAGATGCTGAGTTTTTTCTGGTTTGGATCACGTAGTAATGCGGTACCACACCGAAACAGTCAATTATACCTGGTTGCGATTAATATTTTAGAGGATAACGCCAGTTATGTCTCGTTTAGGTCTGCGATTTGCCCTCATCTGT